>NC_133985.1:15895000-16195000 GCF_047716275.1 Strix uralensis
TTTCTATGGGGTCCCAAAAAGCTGAGGGACCAAAAAACTAATTTGTCTCTGGGTCGAAGTTTTAAAATAGAAGAGACAAATACTGGCCATAACCATAGATCACTCATAAAAATAGGATTACCTTAGCGGAGGAACTTTTGGGCATCTCCACCTACAAAAATTATATTGATGATGGCACTGCGTTGTGACAGCCACAGCCATAAAGGTGAGAAAATAATGACTATGGAAACTCTGGTTCCCACATTTCACTCCTTCAGACACAGGAATGATCCTCGAAGGTGTTTGCCTGTGCTGCCATCATGGCTGTGACTGTCATGCAGGAACATGTTTGCTCCTGCTACAGACATTAACAGCATAGGGAAAGCAACACAAATGTCAGTAGTGGCCAGCCCAACATTGACACTGCTGTTCTTTGTGTGGAAACATAAAGCATGAAGAATAAAGCCAGCCTGGGCCTGACTAATTGTCCTACCCCGAAACAAACCAAGGATGAATGCAAGACCTCAAAGTTTGCTGAGCTAGGACCCTTCCAGGCTTCTTGGTTTAAACACTTAAAACATTTCAACACTTAGTGATGCACATTTCCTCAGTGGTAGAAACATAGATAAGCATCTTCATTTTTTACATGAAGCAACTAAGCACATACATTCCCTGGTTTCAGAACAAATTGCATCAGTCTTTATCCCCAGGAATTCAGGAAAGGACAGAACAGATGAGGAGTAAGAGCAAAGGCCATCAAAGGTTAACCTCTGAGATCAGAAGGAATGGCGCCATAGGGGAGCACCTCTGCTCAGTCTCTGAAATCTCAGCACTTTGCACTGAGATTAAGTGCCATATGTACTCAGCAGTACATACAGTGTTACCAAAGTTTTTATTTTTAAATAAATAAAGGCCAGAAAGTACAGATTTCCTTAACTCTCCAGTGGCTTCAATTATGCAGTACTGCATCCACCATGTAAGTAGTATTTTCAGAGCTTTAGCACTTGACATTTTGAGATAAAATGTCATGAATAGAATTTGTGAACCTCTCTCTCTTCCCTTCCCCCCCCTCCGCCTTGAATTTAAATCCTTAAAGGCATCAGACCACTGCTTCAAATGATCTCCTTCCTTTTCTTTCCTCAAATTCAGGACCGAAGACCAGACTGACTTTAATGGCATCTTCACAAACAGTTTGCTCTAAGACTTACTTCAAGAGCTTTTCTTCTCCCATGCTGCTCACTACTAGGCTAAACAGTATTTCTTCTGCTCATTAAGTCCTGCAGGCAGAATCGCTCTTGCCTATCAGTAGGACTCTGCTGGCTGTTTTCTTCTTCTGCCTTCCCTCTTTCCAACCCAGGACCACAACAGTCTCCTTGAAAGAAATCAGTTCCACATGCTCGAGCCAGAGCATACTGGCCTTCAACATTATGCCAAAGTGCAGAGTCATTAAACTGGTCACTCCAACTTATGGCTTCCCTCGCTTTTATTCTTACTTCCTTATGCTCATCCTCTTCAAATCTATTCCCATTTTCTATGCCCCGAGCAAGAAGTGACAGGCAAAGAAGGCACAAAAATAAATAACTTTCAGTGAACTTCTAGACTACACTGAATGTGAAGCAGTGACATAAGAAATTATTTTGTCAAATTAAGTCAACTAGTACAGGGAGTTTAATGGTATCATAGAATCACAGAATGGTTTGGGTTGGAAGGGACCATAAAGATCATCCAGCTCCAACCCCCCTGCCATGGGCAGGGACACCTTCCACTAGCCCAGGTTGCCCAAAGCCCCATCCTACCTGGTTTTGAACCCTTCCAGGGAGGGGGCAGCCACAGCTTCTCTGGGCAACCTGTGTCAGTGCCTCACTGCCCTCACAGTGAAGAATTTCTTTCTTATATCTAATCTAAATCTACCCTCTTTCAGTTTAAAGTTTAAATATTATCTCCATTGTTGGTTTCTCCACTGGCACATGGACTTACCAGTAAAACTGGAAGAGGACAGTCATTAATTCTATCATACTCTTCTGAGAAGACAGCTGTGGCAAACCCACCTCCTGAAAAGTAGATTTTGGATGCATTTTCTCTTCCTGAAGATGGAGAGAACCTTAGTCCCAGCATCCTCTTGCTCTTATCCGATGCAAATATGCTGCTTTCCAATTCCACTCTACAACTCCACTGCTACTTTATTTAGTTTGCCTCTAATTGTACAGCTTTTTCTGAAAGGTCAATTGTTCCTCATCTAGCTGATGGCCTCCCAATAGAGTCTGAGCTGATTATTACCCCCTGCCTACTTATATAAGCTATGGTCAAGATGATGTTTGGCATTATTAAGATGTGATGTCCTGTCAAGGATGCCTTCACAACTGAAGAGCTAATCTGACAGCTCTGAGCTGGGAGAAAAAAAAAGTTGCTTTTCTTCTTCTCCAATATTTGCCCTGTGCTGTCATGCTGCATGTGGGGGCCATACTGGCATCTGTTATCCATTCCCCCGAAGGAGTCCTTCACAAGAGTGAATCTGTCTGCAAAGAAAACGGGAGTATTTTGAAGATGGTATGTGGAAAGTTGCCATAGGTCTTCCAGAAATCTTTTCTGTAAATCTCATAAGAGCTGACCTGGGGCATACAAAACCACAGCGCTTGTGAAATACAAAGTAATCACACTGAACTCTTTTTCAGCCATTTGCATTTTCAACAATTTCTCTTCAGAGAGATGCCCTGTGCCTACGGGAATATTTGCCTCTATTCGCAGCTGACTTTTAATCTAAGTTGGAATCTGTTAGCTCTTCTTTTATAGTTGACAGTGAAGTTGTGGCTCTGTTAAGATAAGTGTTCTTTTTGTTGCCTCTTGTATAAAATTCCTGGAAGATGTGCCCTCAAACAAATCTCCCAGAATACCAGGGCAGAAATAAAGTAGCGTCACTATTACTGAAAACGCTCAGCAAATCCCACACAGCCCAGGAGAATCTGATGAAAAATGTTAAATAAAGATGCTCAGTATGGCCAGATAAAAGTACTAAACAACCAACAAATGTTGAATTATAAAGCTTGAAATCCAGAAATATCTATTAATCCTTTAGATTTGTTACTCTGATGCCTAGGATTTTATTTTTTTGTTGTCTGAGTCACAATGTAGGAACTTTAAGATGATGAATTTTAAATACAAAAAAGATCTTAGAACATCTCAAGAAGTAAAAAAAAAAGGAACATTTTCTATAAGCCAAAAGGCAAGGGTTTGTAGTTTTGTTTTTGTTTTTTTTCATTGGGGGGTTTCATGGGATTTGTACTTGAGCTGTTAAGTATTTGAGCTCATAAATACTGTTGAAAATATTAACAACCGCAAAGTTGCTGGCCCCCAGAAGTGATGTAATTAACCACCGAAAGTCTTCACAATACTGTTACAAATTAAATTAGATTGTCACAGAATTCACAGGCAAAGGAGCCAAACCCAAAAAAAGCCAATCTATCCTTTGTAACTGAGATATAATGGAGTACTTGTTTCAATATGAGGATCTTGTTTATTAATAGAGTTAAAGCCCGCTGTTTCATTGAGAGAAATATTTTCAACCCACAAGAACAGAGATATTTCTTCCCGTGCTTGTATGTTCAGCTGAAGAGCATCTTACACTGAGAAGCACAAGCAAGAGGCCAAAGACAACTCTTTCTATGGAAGAATGGCAAGGATAAAGAAGAGGCAGGAATTCCCATGGAGATAGCATAATTCAGAGAGGAACCTTTGCTAATCCTAGGGGACCACTAGCTAGGTACGAAAAATGTGGCAGTGGATAACATATTGCCTTCTGCAAGGACCCTTAGCCCTTGCATCAAGCAAGGCTGTGTGAAACGTGAAAAGCAATTTGGAGCATCGCCTAAAAGCCTCCTGTCTTATCACCACTCCAGTCACTACAGTGAAATATTTTTCAAGCATCTCAGCAGCTGAAGGTTAAATACAGATGAAGCGATTACACAATACTGGAAGATGGTTGCTAATAAAGTTATTTTTCATAATAGGGCAGTTTTCACCAAAATGGGAATTAGGGTGAAAATAGCTACCCTAGAAAATACTGGGATCCATAACAGTTTGTCTCCCAACATCACCTGTATCTGAGAAGCAGCTCATTTCAGTGCATGCTAAAAAAAAGACATTGTTAAGCACAAGTGTAACCCTTTCAATTACTCTTCCCACTTCTGTGCTGCAGGATCAGTAGATCTGAAGTGTGTGTAAACAACACTTAAGCCCAGAGCCCCCCGGAGGTAGCGTGCTCTCCACTAAATGATCTCACCCAGCAGAAAACATCCTGTATTTGAAGGAAGCTCTTCAAGAATAAAAGAGAATTCAAAGTCAAAAGAAACAAAAGATAAAGAGAATTGGGGTTGCCTGCAAAGTAACAGTAACCCAGCTAAAAGAAATCATACCAAGTCACAGCTAGAAAGCCAATGTAAATTCTGCTTTCAGGAATAAAAATCTTGCTTGATATTTCCTAGTACTGGGCTGTCCCACCACAAATGGTGAGGATGAGCAAAACCGGTCTGAACTCCTCCACTTGATTTCTGCCATACCTGCTGATGGGAGCTTGGGAAAATTCAACATTTCTAGTAGACACACTGAAAACTGTTCAATTATTCAAAGAGTAAAGTGCTAGATCTGAGTCAAGAAAACAGGATCAGGAGCCAGGTCTCAGTGCTGTGGTTAGCAAAGCACAGAATGGCTACAACCACAGCAGTGCCTGCAGTGTAGGCATTGAGCAAGGCTTCAGAAATCAAAGCATAGTATTTCAAGAGAAACAAATGGGTTTAGGAGCCCAACTCCCCTTGAATGAATTGCATTTCAAAACCCAGCAATGACTTTTTTGCAGATCTTCATCTCCATCCCCAATATTATAAATTGTACCCAAATACCCACCCTCTTTGCTAAAACTGTTATCAATCTTAATTCTTTCTCCAGAAATAGACTATCATAAAAAAACCCACCAAAAAACAGTTGATGAAATTTGTTTAATTAGTTGGTCAGTTTCTTACTGATGTGGTATTCTAAACTTTGTGCAAGAGTTCTTCAAACTACAGCACTTTGAGCATGTAGGTATTAGCAAGAATGTGTCTTTTGTTAGTAGTCTCCCAGTCAGGAAAGTCTGCCCGACTCAAATGATGACTTAGTGTCACGGGAATCATATTTCTTTTTTGCTGTTTTATAGCCACTCATCTTGAACTGACATTGTACAGCACTCTTCACTGCTGGTGTCAGATGGTATATCAGCATCCAGAGCAGCCTCAGCATCTTCTGGATGAAAAGTTTCTATGATTAACTTTAAAAATGTCAATCGTTCGCCACGTTCAGTATTCAGGCTTGTTCATCAGTTAGTAATAACATTCCTAGCTGACCTGAAAATGTGTTCTGAATAAGTGCTGGGAAAAGGAAAGCTTAAACATTTGACAGCAGTTAGAGATGAAGCAGACTATACTTTTCATTTCTGAAATGAGGATGCAGTGATTTCAGTAGGCTTCTGCAACAGAAAAAGCTACAAGATTATGGAAACAGACCTTTTCTTCTAGTTTTTATGACAACTACAATTCTACATGTCTCAGCTCTGCCCTGCAATTAAAAGGGGAAGATACCAGAAATAGCTGAAGAAGCAAGAGACAAGAAAGGAAAAATAAGCTGATTCCAGCTACTCCTCTCTTTTCCGTGTGTGCCATACACATCTCATTATTAGATTAGAAGCTTCTTCCAGGACCATCTCCATAGGCTTTGAAATTGCCACCATTAAAATACGTCACAGGAGTTATTTTTAAACTGTGGATTGTGTTACAGAGAGAATCTCATTTTTAAAAATGTAATGGAGAAAAAACATTCATTAGAAGACTATGACAGCTGAGGGAAAAAAATATTCATCATATTCGGAGGATATAGAAGAAAAAAAAAGCTTGGAATGTGTTCTTGCTCTCTCAGCCTGAACACCTCTCTCTTCCTTGACTGGTGTCAAATGTGATCAATCAAATTAATTCTGCACATACTAAAAATTACCTTCTCCAACTCATTCAGCTCTAAAGTCACAGTCTCTCTTCATTCGCACCAAAGTTAGACTACCACCTAAATGAAAGGGAGCTGGTTCGACATGCTGCAACGTAGGTGGATCTCCCAGCAAGTCAACCAATCTGATTTTCAGAGGCATACTAGCACCTGCAACATCCGTTGGTCATAAAGCCAAAAAGAAACTGATAACAAATCTATAATCCTTGCAGTAGCAGTGCCTGTAGCCGCAGTCCTTTCCCATGGCCCTCTGATCTGCTTTCATTGGTTAGATGGTCTTCAATCACTCCCTTCCCCAGTGGGGACTGCCGCTGAGGGACATCTGTTCGCTTTGTGCTGCTCAACACCCCCACAGTGTTTCAATGCTCTCAACAACAGTTTAAGATGAGAAAATGGCTATCAAGCCAAACTCAGAAGTGAGTGAAACACCAAGCTTGAAAAATCCCCCTGACTGGCAGAGGTAAGTGAGTTCATGTCCTGCTCAGATGCTCAAAAAAAGACAGAGGAAAGGAAAAAAGTTCACATGCAAGAGCAAAAGACAAGACCAATGTTGAACGGGAAGCAAAGATTTCTCCCATGCACAAGCAAATAAAAGCCTCATGCATTATTTACAGCCTGTGCAGCTGGGGCCTGGTACACCTCTTCCAGAAAGTAAAAAACCATTCAACATCCTCATAGCTTCAAAACTGCAGAATCACCCCAGGGAAAAGATTCAGGGAAGAGGCTGAGGTGTGAGGCAAGTTTACAAGTCAAACAGCACAAGAGCGGCGTTGTGAATTTTTTTTTTCATTTCATAGGCTGGATACTTATCCTAGGAGATGCTAGACTGAACTGCTCCAAGTTTGAAAATTGTGCTCACTATCTATAATAAACAGATGGGGGGCGGGGGGAAGAGAAATTCTTAGCACAAGTTAGCACAGCCGTGTTTAAAAGAAAGCACATCCACAGTTCAAGTATATGCAGCATCATTCCATTTCTCAATACTGTCCTGATAAACCGAACCTTTGCAGGACACTCTCTTAGTAGTTTACTAATCCCCACCTGGCCCTGCAAAGGGCACTCTGCAGCTTCTCCACGAACAACCCAAGCAACATTATAAGAACCTGTAAGGGTCAGGAGAAAGCCCTGAGCCAGAGCTCTGGCAGAAATCCAAGCTGGAAGAGACACTGACTATGCACAACGGCAATTGAAGACAGACAGCTTTTCCCCAAAGTGATATTTTAATTCAGAAAGGAACCTTCACTAATCTCAGGAAGGGTTTATTATTATCTGTGTAGCAAATGAGACTGCAGTTGGTCTACATAAAGCATTAGTTTCCTACAGGGCATTTTAGACTTTAAATGATGAAGGACCAGACCTAAACCAGAAGTCTGCTGGAACTCTGCTCTTACCTTTAATTTGATTTAAGCGTGCCAAAAGGGAGGGAATGAAAGTACAGCAATATCAAAAAAGACCTCAGCGGAACGCAGGGTGCAGGAGGGATCCCCTCAGGCTGGGATCTACACGGGAACCTACACCTACACCAAACCTCCTGCCCTCTCTGGGACTGACCCCTGCAGTGGGCTGCTGAACGTATTCCTCCCTGACCAGTGGGCTGGGACACAGGAGACGTAGCAGTTCTACCCTCTCCAAGCAGAAAACACAATATATAGGCAGTGGAGTTGTCCAGCTGAAGGACAGCTGTACGTGCAACATCTCACGGGAAATAAGTGACCTCACCCGTTAAAAGCACTTTGCTCTTTGGCTATGATATTTTTCAGTGTGTTCCCACAGTCACCAGCATGAGTGAGTTCTCTAACTGAAGGGAGTTTGGCTTGTCAGCAACCAGCTTTGGGTGAGACCTCTTCTCTGCAACTCCTCCCTTATACTTTATATGAGGAGCAAGCATCTCTTGGTTCATGCCAGGACAAGACAGCACAAGGGAACAAAAATCTTGGTCATGGATGCCAGCATTACAGAAAGAGCAGTAACTGCATTGGAAAAAAGGTTCCACCATGGACCATAAGTAAGTATAACCAGCAGTGGTCTTCCAGTGCAAAATTTCTAACCTCTCCTAGGCTGAGCCATTAAACACAAGGATGACATCCACACGCACTGACTTCTGAAACCCAGTAACTCACGGGGTTAAAAAGGACTGCAAGCTTGTTATAAAACCAGAGCTGATTCTCCAACGTGGCACACATCCCACACCACTTCCCTCCCAGCCCTTCGCTGGAAGATCTACATTACAAAAGAGATTTCCTCCAAAGCTCTACCTGTGATGAGCTTTACTGAAGAAAAGAGGGGAATCTAAAAGAAAGATAAAAGCACAGGGATGTGGGTTAGAAAAGGTCAAAAAAAGCTACCACGTACTGTTACTGGGTTCACAGGAATGTTTCATTAAGTATTTTTCTTCTCTTCCCCATCCTGCACTATAGAAAAAGTATTTTTCCAGAATGCTCAAAGGTACCAATAATCAATTTAAAACATATGAAAAACAGTTAAAATGCATTTTTGAGCCCTGTGCATTTTGGAACGGAAAGCAGAGCACTGTAGAGTAGCCATCATTAGGAAAATGGTCTCTTAAAGAAATTTTCTCACATATGATGAGGACTGTGAAGCCTTTAAGAATCTAAAAATATTTTTATAGAACTTGTCAGGTAGGAAGAGCTAGGTGGGGATTTTACAAAACCTGCTCTTTTAACCCAAAATGTGCGAGCTGTACCTACAGGCTCTTTAGTTATCTAATGTTCTCATCAACAGAACTACAATTAAATCCATACACTGATACCTACTGACTGAAGTGGGGGTGAACTGCAAAAATTGCTCCCCTCTGGGCTGATGATGGCTAACATACAAAAGCTGATTATCTTTCCTAAAGATTACCACTCTGCCTTCAGGGTGTAGAGTTCTCCTTTTTTAGCACTATGCAGTCCACGAGCAGATTCCTCCTATTTCTGACCACTCTTTTTAATGATGGGCCAGAACTGCAGCAACCTTGCTGAGCATTCAACTCTGTTCCCAGTGAAGTTGAGCGAAACTTTGCCAGGATTCAGCCCTCTCTGCTCTGGAGGAGATCCAGCCAGGTGTCTCATCCTCACGCAATCTGCTCAGCTCCACTGACTCATGGAGCAAGCTCGCTCAAAATTTTGCAAAAGAATACACCCAGAGAAATCAGTGGGATTTAGAGCTTCACAGAATCATCGTGAATTTGGAAACAGATTTAAGCAGCAGCTCGGAGTCAAGCTTTCAGCTTGTGACACCTGCGTCATGAACTAGGGTGCCTTCCAGTTAATCATGGACCCGCATCCCTCAGCCAGCCTGCAAATGCTCTGCACAGAAACACCCGCTAACACTGTAGATGTCAAGATCCCCATCGACAGTAGGTCTTGGCATGCCCAAGGGTATTCATCTGGACAACACAGCACACAAAGCACACCTCCATCCCCTCTTTATTTCTCTCTGCAGATCCATATTACTCAGTCAAGTGTAAATTATTAAGAAAACATAAGAATAAAAATCTAACAATATGAATTCACTCTTTGATAAACAAACTAATAGACAAATGCTGCCAATCTGACATGTCCAGACATTTTTCTTTTAAAAAAAAAAAAATAAAAGTCACAGCTTTCTACTACTTGCATCAGAAACCAGATCAGCAAGCCACAGGAGGATATGGGGCAAGGACATCATAATTCAGAGACTTTCAGTTCAGTCATTAAAATGATAATTTGAAGCACAGAATGAGGTCCAAGCTAAGCACCATGCAGCAGCAGATCCTCTGTATTGTCTCCTATTTTTATCACCAGACTACTTAGCTTCATTACTCAGGAAATGGATGTGATGGATCAGACAGGGATTATTCCTTTCTCTTACTCAGTTGCTAGTTAATTAAAACAATTTGTTTGAATCCTATTGCAAAATTAGGGGAAGTATGACCTGGTAAGCAACACTGAAATTTGAAGTCACTAGTTCAACCTCACAGACTTCCCCACTGAGCCAATGCCAAAGCAAGCACATCCATAGCCACAAGATTTTGGCACAAAGGGCTGTCCAGGCATCACACCTCAGTCCTGCTCCCTGCTGTCTGGGCTTCCTCAGTTCATCCAACAACAAAAATAGGATCATTACTGAAAACCACTAGTCCTGCAAAAAAGAAAAGGAACACACTCGAACACATCAGAATTTGTGCTGCAGTTTAACAGACTGAAGAAAACTCTCTACAATAAATTGCAAATTTTCTCAGCTGGTGAGGGTTTAGATCAGAACCAAGTCCCAAAAAGGGCATTTTATACTACAGAAAAACTTTTTATAATTCAGATTATACCAAGCCAGATGAATAGGCTCTTGGAAGCAGTAAGACATTACAGAAAAAATAAAAGAAAATGATAGTTAGGAAGGAAATAACATTGGAAGGGGAGGTGCTTTAGTGGCTGAGGACTCTATTGCCAAATACAGCTTTTACTCAAGTTAAAATATCAATGCAAATGGAGCTTTAAGGAAAAAAAAAAAAAAGGACAAAGAAAAAAATCAAAACAACTATCAAGAGCTTAGGTCAAGTGGTTTTCACCAGTTCAGACTTCTCAACATTATTCCTTATTTCTGCGATATTTCCCTTTGCCATTTTGATTTCTCAAATCTATTCATGCTGGGTTTAGATGTGGTAACATTAACTGCATGGGTTATTTCTTCTCTCAGTTTGCAGCTAATAATTTTCTAGACTCAGGAATGGCACAGAAAAAGCATTTTCTTTTAATTTGAAGAACCGTAATGAGGAATGTTTCCACTTGAAACATTTAACCAGTAGTTCAAAAACTAATCCATGTTTTCATTTGTGGAGAATGATACACAGGAAGAAAATACCGTAACATCTAATTTATGCCAGGGAAATTTTCTGAAACATCGAAACATGACGGATACTAAACAGTTAACATTCAAATTACACCAACGATGAGGAGGAGTGCAATGTACTTACTGAAATTAAATGTACCTGCTCTCTGGGTATAAATCCAACACCAGCTATTCCAAGTTCCCTATATTAAATTTTATTCATGAAGTTCAAACTAAGATTATGCTGATAAAATGCCAGACTGCATCTGCACTCCCCGGCAACAATACCAATAATAATTCCTGTTGCTCCTTTGCTAAATTCAGTATCCTTATGTTTTATTGCAGCCGCACCAGACCCTTAACCTAGCCAAGTTTGTGCTGCCAGTTGGCATTACAATCCTTCCAAAAATAAACATACTTGTAGTTCTGCTCAAAATTGGCTCAAAAATGTCCATTTCTCTTCAGCTTATGATCAGTCTGGTTGCTAACACATTGCCGGTTGTCCTAGAGACCCTAAAGTGTACAGACAGGCACAGAATAATTGCCACAACCGGGGGGCCTCCCCCTCCCCTTTTTTAAATGCTCTTTTTGGAGATGTTTCTTCATTGCATCGGTTTAAACAGAGAGTAGATGTGTTTTGGAAAGCCATGTTCTGGCTCAACAAGCAATTATGAACCCGATAGCAGAATTACCCGGTGAATTTTTCTGCTCTGTATTGTGTAGAAGACAGGGGTGCTTGGATTTAAAAGACATGCTCACTTCCCATCTCATATTTAGGTTTCTGTATACCCTCTCCCACCTAGAGAATATGCAATACTGTGCCCTTGGGCTACTACAGCTCAAATTCTTAACAGTGCTTAGGATCACATTTTTGAAGCGCTACTACCACAAACACCATGTAGTAGCCATCTAAGCCATGTTTCATGTCAAAACATCTTTATTTCCTAAGCACCGAGGCAACTTTGGGTGGCAGAGAGTGTTTGGCTTTATATACTGCTCATTAAACAGATATAGTCAAATGAGGGAGAGCACAGTAGAAAGCACTCCAAATGCACCAACACATTAAATGAAACATTCGTGTTAAATGAAACAAATAACCAAACAAGTGGTGTAGAAAAGAGAAGACCAGGAAAGCATGCAAGAGCCATCATCAAAGGTGTTAAGTGATTAAAATGAGGAGGAAGAATAACCGGTCCCTGTGTGCACCAAGGATAAAGACAAGAATGACTAGTTTAATTTATAACAACGGAGATACAAGTTCACTGATAAAGAAAAGGAATGGTCTGGTCTACTTGATTTGGCATTAAGCACAGACATGCTAAGCCTGACTAAGTCTTCAACACAGTTTTTTTAAGCAAACTTTACTTCCCAGAAGTGTTGACCACTCAGCCTAAGTTTAATGATGATGATTATAATAATAATAGATAGCCACTTATTTTGAACCAACTGTAGGTGCAATTTTACTTCGTGTTTTGGCTGAAGATTATGAAATATGCTTCTATATAGGAAATAAATATGGTTTGAAGACAAAATGGATAACCTGCTGCACTCTTCTCTCAGACTTCTCCAGGCGGAAAATCCATTTAAGCCATCCATATCACTGAGGCTTTTAATATTGGCCCTATGGTAGTGACTTGCTCTCGATGGCACAGTAGAACCTCTGTCTGCACACATGATGCTGCACTGATAGACACACAACCTGAGGAGCAAGCATGCAGCCTAAGAAGGGATTTCTTTCTTCAGGTTTTATGGTATCTGTGTACATTCCAAAATTACTTCCCATTGAACTTTCTTTCTCCCAATACACATAGTGCCTCTTCTACCCTCTCACATCCAAGGCTTCTTTGAGATGAGACATACAATCATTTCTTCTCCTCTCTGCCAAAGTCTTATTGCCCAGACATGACTGCATAAATATGTTCAAATGTAAAGAGGTATGAGATGCTAATGCTTAGCTTGCATGCAACAAAGACGGATTTTTTTTCAGAAAAAACAGCATATGAGATACTAGGCCAGATGTTTCTCCAAACCTATTGCTGTTTGGCTTCAGTCTTACGTGAAAGTCATTTAAAAGGGCCCTCATTTGAAAGAGATAGACATAAGCATAATTAGCTGAGAACCATGAAGTTCATGATTTATTCATCACATATTCCAAGGCAAAAATAATATTGTCCTGAAAGGATACATAATAGCTAGTGTTATTAATATAGTTATATATAAGTTAATAAAATCCATGAAACTCAAGTGTGCTGAAACATTTGTCTGGATTGGTGGATTGCTTTCTGGGCTTTTAATGATCCACATTTCCAAACGCAGCTTCTTCAAAACAGATTACGGAACAGCAACATCCCTTTAATTTGCAGCAATAGGTAGGTAATATATGATAATACCATAATACTTCAACTAACATATTTTACTTCTCTTATTTAGTAAGAAAAAGAATGCATATCAAGAACACAAATACCCCATGCATTTGCACCTTTTCCTTCCCCTGTATCCAGTTCCACACCACAGTATCTAGCCCCAAAGAGAAGACCTAGCAACATATTTTGTTGCCATTGTTCTTCCCAGAAACAGATAATGTGTTTTTTATATGGTTACAGAATTCAGTCTTAGTGAGATCCTTAAGTAGTAAAGCACATCTTTAAGTGAAATGATTTATTGGTGACTCCTAGGGACTCGCAACCTAGCGAATAGAGGTTTTATCACTGAAATGCAGACAGTAAAAGGAATTACTCAGAAAAAACTTCTTCTCCCATATCACATGATACTTTTTTTTTTTTAAAAAAAAAACCCACCAAATTCTTTTATCTGAATTAAGGAGGGGCAGGAAGGTTTAATGCAGCAGCTTTCAAACACAGACATCAGAATGGAAGAACATCTTTCCTTAAGTTCATATTCAGACTTTATACCAAGCCTTTCATATACTTCCTGCACATATTGACCTAACCCATGAATCAACTATTAACCAAGCTATACAAACTATTCAAGTTTTAATGGTATACATTACTTAATGCAGAAAGATCTCAAAGGACAAAAACCTGCCAAAACGTACAGTATTACAAAGACAGACCAAAAATTATTCGGATGAGACAAGCCTAGCTCACAACTGCAAATCATACTAGCTTCACAGTCAAAGAACACCTGAGCCATCAGTATTCTTAGTCTTAATCCTCTTAAATTTTTAAAATAAATTATGCTTGATCTAAGTTAATTCAGTCTTTAATTAAGCAATAATCACTGACAAATCACTGCTATATGTAAAGGAATGACCAATGTGCTAGACAATTTGACACGGCATTGTTCAGAACTGGAATTTCCCCACCAATTTCTAAGCCTTTCCTCAAGCAAGAGGTCAGCTTCAAGAAGTCCTCACCAACCATGGAATACCTTGGTAGGGAGCTTCGGGGCAGGGCAAAAAGAGTTATTTGGAGTGAAGTCCCAGACATCAGCATTATGAAGTTTCAGTAATGTCTATCACTCGGAACAAGTCAGAAGCTCCTTTGTTGCAGCAACATAGGATAAGCAACATGGTACCTTCTTATAAAGCCTAGATGACATAGGACAACCCCAATTGTATCTAGTTCTTCAGTCCAAACAGGAGTCACAGCCAAAATACCAACATATCCCAGTAGTATTAAAATGTATTCATGAATACAGAAGCACTCCCATGCTTACTAGGAAAAGCTGAGTTTGAATTGCTGAGCAGCAGTTTCAATTAATAGGTCTATTTTCCCCATCTATGGGCAGAGGATTTGCTTGCTTAACTCTTAATGTTAACAGAGTTGGACCTACAAATCCCTACTCGAGGTGGAATACTGACCTTCCTACTGCTGCACTTTTTGTCGAAGTTAAAGCAGAGCAATTCACATTACTTTAACCTCTGCCCATTTTGCTCACTCTCAGGAGCTTTAAATGCAAACTTGAAAAATGATGAGCGTTACCTTGAGAAAAAAATACATTGTTTTGCTTTTTTTTGGTTTTTATTCAACAAGCACAGCCATCCCAACAGACCAATTATAAACTAATTCAAATAAGAAAACAAATCTTAATCTGTATACTTTGGTATAAGTCAAATACAGCTTATAGGTCAAATTTTTGAGATGAAGCCTTTCCATCACAAATAGAACAACTATTCCACTGGTTTCTGTGCTTACTCCTTTACCACCTGTAATACAAAAAATAAGCTGATCCTTCTGAAATTATGCAACAAGAGATACCACTAAAACCTGGGGAAAAATTAGAGAAAAAAATGAAGTACTAAAGGACTCTGGTCCCAGTTGAACAAGTCAGTGTAGGCAGCTCTCAGGCTGGAATTTCAACTGCAGCCCAGTTCACTCAAGTTCACTATGAGCTCAGTGCCTAATTCTCTGGTACAGACTATAGGCACTAACATACATGTGAACAGTAGAGGCAAAATCCCAAAGGCCAGTTCATCCTCACCAAAAACAGAGTGAGGCAGAACATGTCTAATGAAAGACTGAGGACTCATTTCACTCAGACAAAAAGCAAAGAAGCATGGACAAAAACTGGTGTCAGTGTCATCGCATGGAGAACTTCCCCCGAACATCACCACAATGAGTTGTGAACTCAGTTACTGGGCAAATTAAGAGTCCAAGATAGATCAGAGACAGTGTGCATGGAGATCCATTCTGAAGTCCATCAGGGCTCTGCCTGCAGCGACACAGTGCAACAGGTGCGAGAGGCAGCTGCCTTCCTATTGGGATTAGGAGCGACATGCTGTTCACTTACGGCTTGTCACAACGCTGTCTTGAATATTTGGGACTTCAATTTTTCAAAAAACTTTTCTATGCTAATGACTTCCTACAGATGTTTTGAAATGTTTTAACTGTTCTAGTTTGATTCAGTGAGCCAGTAATACTGTGATTTGAGGTGAACACAGCAAGAGCTGCAGCAGTGAACCCATCCAGGACCTTCCTGGACATTCAGTATCAACAGGAGATGGAGAAGCAAATTCCCATCCTCCCTGGGAGATAGGGGTGCAATGAAATATGGGAACAGTGTACTGGTAGGGCAAGAGTACCTGCCTCTCAAGGAAAAGGGAATTTCCATTCTGAATGAAACCTTGCCATTTTGAACTGACTTTTTAAACCAAGCAAGAAGAAAAGCTCAACATTTCTATGTACCAGAACTTTTTTAATGTTGATTCAGAAGTATTGACATCTCCCTAACAATATCAAAACAATCTCAAACATAAATATGGCACCAAATAATAAATCCAAAAGTCAAAAGGAAGTCAAGCATAAAAGCAACACACAATGTGTAAACATCCCCCTATCAAAACAAGGGCTGAGCATGACGTGCCCACAAAACAGTTAGCTGTCAATGCAGCTGCATTTTCATCTAAGGCTCCCACTTGTTTCTTCTACAATTCCTTCCTCACTCTGCTATTTGTCCATGGCTTGGCATTAGATTTTGTTCTTAATGCAGTGCCTGCTCAGCATTTAAAACCCAACTGTCCTATTACAGAACAGTAATACTGTCCACCCGAATAATTTAAACTTCTTTTTCCAGTTTTGCTATTTTCTTATACAATACATCATTAAAATTGTTATAAAGTTGTTTGAGTTTTTTTATGCAGAGCAAAGGTAGTCAGAGAATATCAGACAGTAAGGAAACCAGTCATCATCCTCCTCCCCATTCCACATGCGTGATCTTCTTCCTAACGTGATTGACCTACAATGGTTTAAAAAGCAACACAATTTCTCTCTACACGTAATGCAGCTGGGAAGAAATGAGCAGGCTTTCAGGTCCTGCATCCCTTTACCAGACATTTAAGTTGAATATATTTAGACTCAATGGCTCTTAATAAAGGGCAATTATGTTAATCAATAAAAAAGCGGTGCAAGACTGAATGGGGTAGGATTAGTGTGAATGAAAGGGAGAACACATGAGATCATTAAGGAAGACTGTGAAGGGCCATGCTGTAACACACGGGCAACAGTTCATGAAAGCCAAAGCCACTGAGACCAGCAATACCAAGGGAGTTTCTGCCTTTCAGCCACTGTCAGTGACAAAAAGTTCAGCGTGATTTGTCAAGGTGACTTGTGGCCCACCAGGTTTGAGAACTGCAAACAAAGTAAGAAGTTTCTAAAAGGCTCTGAGCCTTTTCTTTATAATGTGCCAAGTACAGCTGATGAAGATACTCACGATGCATTTGAAGTGCAGCAGAAACCAAAAGGCCAAACACTGTCAAGTACCACAGAAGACAATATTTTAGACATTTCACATAAAGTTACATTTTTGTTCCCCAAGAAAAACCTTCCAATAGGTCTTACTAAGGATTTGAAATAAGGTAAGGATTTTTTTTCCCTTTGCAAATACAACTCACCTGAAGCTGGGGAAGAAACCAGTCACAAGCTTGACCGCATGTGTTTCAGCACCGATGATCTTTCACACTACATTTACACTATTGCTTTCTTTACATGGACATCATTGCTGTCTGACTTTCTACCTTCTCTCCACACCTCCAGTGGTTAATGAATCAGTCACATGGTGAGATTTTCTGGAAAAGTTAAGTAAGAAATGTTCTGGGTAGAGGAAATAAGTTGTTACAATAACAAGCAATTTACTAGCTGAATGCTACGCATACTGTATCATCTTATTTGTATTTCACAGTTAATCTCCCAGCTCACAAAAGTTTTATCGGATTGGAGGCATGTGCTGTATTCCCCTTTATAAAATTTTACAGTCCCTTGCTATTCTCAGGGCTTGTTTTATAGGCACAATTTGCTGCTTTAATCTCACCCAATTGTCATGTTCTAAATCACGGTGTATAAAAATGTCTTAAAAGGAGAGATGCGCTGAAGGGTAGTACTTAATTACACTTACTGCCTGATTTAAATGTTATCTCTGCTTTGCCAAGTGCCAGCCACAGAGTAACCCAGCAGTGCAAATCTGCATAAACTGATACAAGTTATTATTGGGCTTTTAATAGCAACCCTGTTCTCCTGTGCAGCATTCTGATGAAGGTGTGTTCCTCCTCCTCCTCTCACATTAGCTTGTGAGAAAATTAAGTAAGGAGGTTGGGGAAGCTGGTAATTGGTAGGGTCTTTCTAGTCACTCTTCCCTAACTTACTTATTTTGACCTCCTTGCAGAAATATTTGTCAAGACAATTTCACTGGTCATCTTCACGAGTCTAATGCATCCCAATGAAACTGAACAGCAGCGTGCACAGAGCAAACAGAAAATCTATTTGTTCGATGGCTTCCTACACCTTTTGTAGAACTGACACTCCAGAAGAGCTTCTCTTTACACCCTCTCCCCCCAAATCTCAGAAATCAAACACATGAAAAAACAAATTACAAATACCACCAAAAGTTCAGGCAATTAATGTTTTGGTTTCTGACTTCCTCCTCCCCCACCCAAGCAAGCACATCAAGGGACTGATTTGCCTCTGCACTAACTACACTCGACATGCAATTAAATTCTCTGGCTCAGGGGAGCAGAAATGCCGCTTAGAGTACAACATATCCAAAGATTTTCTTCTTCATGTTCCAATCCCTGCTCCAGCCACACGTCAGACAGATCATCACTGACCACTTTAGCCAGATCACTCTGAACTTGAGGGAAAGCAAGAGAGAGACCTTCTTTGCTTAGATTCATCATATTTAATGATCCAGTGGAGGTAGGATAAGTACTACAACTCTCAGTAATCTTACCTAGCAGCTTTATTTCGGTCCATACCACCAGCGTAAATTCAAGTCACTTTTTTTTGGTTTTGTTCCCTTGAGCGTGCTGTGCTCATGGTTCAACACTGCCAAAGTGTAGAAGGGACTAAAACACACTATTTTGTGCCAAGCACCCAGCAAGCAAATGGGAAAGAACATCACCAAGTGAATCCCTGATACTCAGCACCTTTCTATTCCAATGAAATTTCTAACTTTGTACGCATTTCAAACAATGTCAAAGCAGTCACAGTTACACCCTACTACTCCTTACCCGTTAAAGTAGCATGGTTCTGATCATGAGACGTTAGCGTTGCTGCATGCAAGATAAACTACAACATTGTCCCTTATGGGTATAGGAAATATTTATGTGCTACTGTTACCAGTCACAACAGTGCTTACTCTGCCCTTATTTCAGGCTTGGCAAATAAGACTGTTTTAAGCAGTCTTCTGGCTAAAGCCTGGTGTGGGGAATAAAAAGAGGAGGAAGAAACCCAACTCAGAATGATTAGACATTTTTTCACCTGATTTTAAGCATCTTTTAAAGCCCAGTGGTGTGAAACACTAACCATCCCTCAGCTTCACAGAGAGCTCAAGCGACATAATGTCCTGCACGGCAGAAGCTGAACCCCTCAGCAGAACCTGGCCTGAGAAGAGATGGGTACAGCAGCAGCTTTTCCAGCTCAAGGTCAGCGTAATCCTAGCAAGACCCTGGTAGGATGACTGTGCTCTAAGTAGTTTCCAAAGTCCAGCTAGTGGATCCCTGGCAATGTGCCTTCCTTCATGCAGAACAAGAGAAAGGATATGAGGTAGCAAAAAAGCTACAGTATCAGGAAAATGCTGCTCCCAAGAACCTCATTCACTCATTTTCTCTTAAAATGAAGAGCAATATTTTCCAGACCGCTGGTATCTGAAGCCATGTGAAGAAGTTCATATCTGTCTCGGGGGATCCCATCACACCTCAGCAGTGATTTTAATTAAAATTTTGACGACAAAAGCACGTAGTCCTCTGCAAGTAATTTAGATAGTTAAAGATGACGTGTAACTCCAAAGTATCTGAGACCCACTGAGCTATAAAACTATAGGCTTAGAAGTAATAAGTTGCCAGCTTCAGTTTGTTTCATGATTATAAAACATTCTCCTATGTAAAGGTTCATTTGAGTGGCCACAGACTAAAATTTCTCTGGAGGCAGATCAACCTTGTCACTTCCAGAAGCAGCCACTCCCTCCAAAAGAGAAGCACATTAGAGGAATGGTGCAGCAAAAACTTCACTTTTTATGGTGGTCATATCACCCGCCTAAGGAAGACCGGCTCCTCTGATGGGTCTTCGCCACACTCCTCTTTCCAACGCACATACCAAGTCTGACAACTCTGGGACATCTTCTGATCTCCAAAGAATTCAGTTTGGTTTTTTTTTTTTTTAGTAAAGTAATAATATTACAGGATTAATTACTTAGTAAGGTCTCTATAAACTCATCTCTCTTTGAAACACCTACAAAAGCACAAGTGAAATTCCAAAGATAAACAAACAAACACTCCCTTTTAATTAAGCACTGTGCCTCTCTGTAGGGGGTGGTGGAGTGAGCAGATGCAGGGGGGATTGCCAATTAAGATACAACTTCTTTGATAGGAAGGGCATAGTCATACACAGGAGGAAAAAGGAGAGGAACTCGCCATCCGAGTCATTATTTTAATTGACTGCTCAGAAAGATTATGCATTCCCCAAATCCAATGCTGCCAAAAAAGTATTACTGATCCAAAATATTAAAGAGCCATCAAAACATGTTCTCAGCTGCCTGTACGGTAACAGTACCATGTTAGTACTGATACTACCTGTGCTCCTCACTCATCCTGTTTGAGAAAGCTGTAACAGAGAGCTGATTTTCAAGGTGAATTAGACAAACAGAACTCTTGGATTTCATTTCCTGCTATTGATCATTATTATTCACTGAACACCATTGCATTCTTAGCAAAAACTTCTTGAAAGGAATGCACGGTATTTCTAGCCTAACTCAAGTTTTTTTAAAAAAGATTAAAAACCATGTGTATAGCTAAAATAAACGCTGGGAATTGCATGCATCAGGATGCACACAGAAAGCGAACCTGAGGATAGACTGGTCACCTTCTGCATAACTTCCATTGATTTGACATCCAAATATTTTCTGTGTGTTGACCTTTATTTTCTGTGATCCTAATGGTGATGCTGTCATTCTCTCAGCTTCGTTACAGAGCTGAATATTAACTTTCACTTCTGTTTTTATCTGGGTTTAATGGAAATGCAAATGGTTTTTGCATGGCTTGTTCCATGCCTTTGTATCCTTTGGGGAGGGGGAAAAAAGCAGGAAACTGAGAAATGGTTGGTTTGATTTGCAGCTTGCTCAGGAATCTTGATTTTGCCTCCTTATACACTATGTCTTGACAGAACACTGTGCAGGGAGAAAACTCAGGCATGGAACCTAGAGCTGCTTTATCTGAGCCTTCTTCCCCTGAACAACAGTTCTGTCATCCAGTCCTACCAAAACACAAAAGCAGATTGGGATTTCACTGTCTCCACTCAAAAATAAATGAATGTGACAGAAAAGGACCCCTTGTCTTTGTGAACAGAAGAAGAGCTCAGTTCAGGAAGGGGATAAGCAGAAATGTATTCCTGCCTTGCTAAGAGAGCCCAGACTGCAGAGGTAAGCTGGGGCAGAGAAACTACTCCCTCCTGGTTCTCTCCAGCTGTTAAGTCAAGAACAGCATCACTACTAAATCTCACAGATGAGTTGTACCCAGCAAAACCAATTCTGGACTTTGTGGATGGGCAAAAAAAGCCTGTAAAGGTGAACAATGTAGTATCAAAGCACTGTGGGCCGTGAACTGTTTTTTTTAAAACAAAAAAATATGCAATTTGAGAATGGGAAGTGGAAAAGCCACCAACTTGCTGGTTGGAAGATACATCAACAAACATATTGTTTAGAACAGGCAAAGCCTTCCAGGGGCACAGCTCTCCTAAGAGCCACTGTCTCCCTTAATCCTCCCATGAACTACACCCCACTATCCACTCTTCAAAGCATGCTGCTGTACTAATTATAGTCCTCCTCCTCATTTCTACTCCAAATTGATTCATCGCCAAAGTGTATCTTTTATTCTTCCTCCAGTACTTTGCTTTTTTTTTTTTTTCTCTCATTTGTACTCCTCTCCAGTACATTTTTAATTAGTGATCAGAATTCTTGTCAGCTTTCATTTTCCTCTACTCATCTCATGTCAGGGCTCCTTTCCAGGACTTTCATCATGCCACCAACATTTCTGTGGTCCTGGCCCAGTTTAGGTGCATCTTTCCCAAGAGAGAGTCACTACAAATACCAGCAGTATTCCAGTGGTGACATCACCAGTAATATTTCCACTGTCATCACCAAAAAAGCCTCAGCTGATCTGTTATCTACCTCTGACCTTCCACAGCTTCATTTTAGACAGCGCTCACCAACCAGCTGATACATGTCTTACTCCTCTATTGCTTTTAACTGCAGAGCTCCCAGCTTACAGGACAAATCCTTCAGTGCACCTTTTATTACCAACACTTTTTCAAAGCACAAGCAACTGCATAAATCGCTGCCACTACAGATCAAAAAAAACCCAAAAACCCCAAAGCCTTATGAACAAAAGCCCTTTTTTCCTCCCCTCATTTAAAAAAAAAAAAAAAAAAAACAAACCAACACACACAACCAACAGATATTTCTCCAATTCTTTCTTCTTCTCTCTGGGAAGTGCCTCAATGCCACTGTCAGGACAAAAAAGACAAAAAAATAAGAGCAGCTACTATGAAACCCTCCCTCCACTTGCTTACCCCGTGACAAATGCTCCATTTTTCCCTTTGGGGCTGCTCACAATCACTGACTCCAGGGCACTGGGGAGTTCTTTGGAAAGAGACTCTCCAATGCACAATCAATACTGAATGTCCATCAACCCCAAGCCCTCTCCAGCCACAATGGCTGCAGGCAGTGCTGAGGGCCAGACTCCACACTGAAAGCTTCCCCCACCTCTCTCACATTTTCTAGGTACACCACTAGTGCACAGCGCTGGTACAGCACTTATAAAATACACTAAAGCTGGAACAGCTTCATAGTATTACCATACTTGGTTACTATCTAGAACCTGAATAAAATGCCTGGGGAAAAAAAAAAAAAAAGAAAAAGAATTAAAGATATTTAATTTATGAGTGAAAAGGTGAAGAAGGAACCTAATTACAGCTAATTAATTCCTGCACATGGAAAGTACATTTCCTACTTCGAGGCTCCCTCATCTAGCAGAGTTCCAGTGCTTGGAAATCAAAGCCAGATCCACCAAGGCTCAAAATGGAAACAAGATGTAATTTTTCAATAAAGCAGTAAGTGCTTCTATCTTCAGTTTCCTTAGGTAGATCTTCCACTACTTGAACCCATTATCCATATCACTATCTAATCCTGGATAATTTTCAAATAGAAAAAAAATGTAAAAAAAAAAAGAGACAAAGGAAGAGGTAAACAGTGTTTTCAAGGACACAAAAGGCAAGCAGAGAGAAGAGGTGGAGAATCAATTCAATCTAATTCAGGCTAATTTAAACATCCAAGTCAGGAACCTCAATTTCTCACATGCTTAAGAGGAAAGAATCAGGCTCTAAATTCAGATTTTTGAATCACCCTGTGGAAGCTCTAGTGACTGTATGTGGCCTTGATGCTCCCAAATTACATACCTGAATTTGGACGTGATTACAGCTAATGGCCATCTAATTTTCAGTTAATGTTACAGAAAGTTGGATATCTAATACCGCTTTTAATTTTTTGCTTAACTGTAGTGACAACAGGCTGAAGGATTTTCTCATTTTTGGAGAAGGTGATCCCATAACCAAAGTACATGATACTGTCAACCATCTACAAGCTTACAGTCAAAATGTACCATCTGCAGCATGCTGTATTCATATACTTGATATTTCAGTCTCTAAAATAAATATAGCTATAGGAAGAGATGCATCTGTACCATAAACATGGACAAAGGAAACTTCATGCCAACAGGATGTGTGCAAACAAAACCACAGAAGCCGTTTTAATGATATCACCAATGCAAATCATACTGATGACTGTTTTTTGCTGACAGATTTCATAATTCCTTGTTTCTGTCCTTGCATGTCTATCTTTTGAAACAACTCTTCCATTATTACACAACTTAAAAAGCAAGCAACCACCAAACTCTCACCTCTCCCCTGCAAACAAAACCTTGTAAGCATAGCAGTTCTCGAAAACAGTATTAAAGTGACTGAACTTGCACGTAACTCTCACTGGACTTTATCTGGTACTGTATATTCTCAGAAAGCAGAAAATGAAGGTTGGTCTCACATTATCTGCAATAAGACAGACAGTCCTTCATTTTAACAAGGTACCACTGCCAATATCAGCCCTGCTGTGTAAAAACCTGATGCAATGATTTTATTATTTATACAAGTGCAATGAAACCCAGCGAGATTGGATGCGATCAAAGGCACCTTTCAGCAGCTGGCACATGGTGCATATTCATGCAACACCTTTGAGAAGCAGCTTACATCCCACACACCCCACACCAAGGCGGCTACCAGGGTACTGCCCCAGCCCTGCCAACAGCTGGGCAGGGCAACCTGGAACAAGCAAGCACACACACAGCCATTCAGCCCTGCACATCTATTTCAAAGGGGGGAAATCAAGTCATTTCAACAATGCGAATAAGGGTTCAGTGATTTCTCCCCAGGGAAACATCTTTCCATCTGCCATCGCAAGACTGATGCAGTGAAGTTGGATGGTTTCTTCACACAGAGATGCCAACATTCTTGGGACCTTTCCCTCTTCCAAGTCACTGCAGCACCAGCAAGGGTCAAGCACCATGAACCAACTGGACAAGCAACCCTACAATCCTGAATTGGGCTCTTTTAAGCTCCATGAATAGAGCAACAGGTCAGTTCTCTTTCCTCTTGGCTTCCACACAGCTCTAGACCTCCTCAGAAGCAGGCAAGTTGCCTACCGTTGCTTCTTTGAAACATGTTTCTAACTGACCTCACTCAAGAACGTGTCACACTTCAGGCCTTATTTCCACCTGGACGTAGTCTTTCCACCCGCCAATACAAAGGGCCAATTAAACTAGTGGTCATCTGTATGGGGGATCATGAAGTATAGCACAAGGACAAGCAATTATCTCTGGAATGAAATGGAGCAGATGAACGTTGGCTGGCTGGAGGCGTAAAAAGTGTCTGACGATTGCAGGTTCATCTGTATCCTGAGCTCAGTTGAACTTCTTGTGATCCACGATGGCCTTCTGTTGACTTTCTTTCCAGCTGTCTGTCTCTGGGAATTCACTTAAAACAAACCCATGACTCCCTCTAAGGTGCTGAGAAAAAGCAGGAATGCAAACATGGAAAAGCTCAAACAACCTAGTAAGAGGGAGATGCGTGGAGGAAAAAAGAAAGGATCTTTTGTTACCACCAGATTAAGGCATCTGCGATTGGAAAGATGGTCCATGGAGCAGCCACCCGCTTGAATTTCAGGTGCTGTAAGACATGATGAGCAATGCTACTAGGCTGCTTGAGTTGCACCGACAGTCAGTCGGCATAGCGAGGAGTGACCAGAGGCATCTCTCATGGTTTTGGGGGGGACAGCACAAGGACAGCCACACAGACAGCTTGCATTTGGAAACTTGAGTCCTGCCACCAAGAGCAATGTCAAAGAACACGTTAAGTTACTGTCACACCCAGGGCTCTGCCTTCTTGGGACCACATAACTGGAACTATGGAAATTTTGTTTCTTTCAGCTGCCACCGTCCCAAGGTGGCTCACAACTCAGATCACAGCTGCTTCATGAAAGATAAAAGCAGTTCCACTTCTAACTGCAGGTGTGCAATTGAGGCACAGCAAATCCCAGAAATAATGGAAGGAAGAACTACAAAATTAATGGATTACCGTCTAATTTTATGTGGAAGTTATTCACTGACTGGCTGTTTCAAATTTATCACAAGATTTTGAAGCTGTTACATGAGTCACTTAAAAATCTGCTTACTGCCAAAACAGGTAGCCCAGGTCTCATCATTAAGAGGACAGTATGTACTTCTACAACAAATGCCCCTTTTTAATGCAAGGTCACCATCGAGGACCAGAAAGGAAATTCTTGATGAGCCAAAATTTGAAGACCATGCTGATTTACACCTGATGGTCCTGTAGCCTCTCGACAAGACTTTCCTCACCCTTTGGTGAACAATACAATTTAGCAAGTAAATGCTTTCTACTGCTACAGCAGAGAGGCTTGAAAGCTCTATTAGCCTTGGCACATAAGGTCACAAGGAACACATACCCACCACGACCTGGTGCTTCAGGAAACACCAACAGTGCAAAACAAAAGGAAGGATTCAGGAATGCCAGCTAGACCCTTCTGAGGTGGGTATTTACGAGGACTGTAGTTTTCTCCCACTGCTTTTCATTACAAGACTTCATATATATATTTCAGATTCTCCTGCTGAGAACACAGATAAGCTTCTAACATTAAATCTTCAATAAAACAGAGTTACAATACAAGGCTAGTGACAAATGCTGGCATCAGAAGCCTGCAGTACTGGCATTCTGTTAGGGTTTTGTAGAGCAATGAACAAAGATGTGGGGAGTAAAATAAAAGTCTCTTCCCAACTTATAAGTTTATTTCTGAAACCTTTAAAATGCAAAACACTCATTAAAGTTCCTATGCTGGGCATGCAGATAGATCTATGTCTTGATACTTCTATATACAAGAATGGCTTACAACTGTAATACAGCATTTGGTTTCAGCCAACATTAATTCTAGTGTTCAACTTATTCCTCACAATAAATACATTAAAGCTTATTACCACTGATAAAGTCTGTCTTGTAAACCTCAGGGCACCGCTTTGAAAATTTTCATGGTGAAATCCAGCAGTGTCATGCAGTGTAACACAATAACACTATAGTGATGTGTCAGTGATGCAGATGCATCATTTTAATGATTTCTGATTCTGACCCCACAACTCTGAACAAAGCTATAACATTGCACTTCAGAGTTGGACCACAAAAACCCACCACAATACCCACAAAATATTATCTAAAAACATATCCCACTCCTTTCATTGGCTTTCCACGGTTGAACATTTCATTAAAAAGTCAAATGTTCAAAGACAGACCACTGAGTTTAACTTCAATACAAGAAAAATTGATAGAAAATATAATAAAGAATGGAATGAACAGGTGCATTATACAGCCAGGAAGAATCAGATATTTTGCAGACAGCAGTCATGCACAACAAATCTGTTAGAGTTCCCTGAAGGAGTTAACAAGCACGTGAATAAGGTGACATGGTATGCAGGGATATGCAGGTAGCTGATGCAGTACATGTGGCTCTTCCCAAACTTCAGCAAAGGCTCTCAAAGAATCTTAAGAAGAGCCTTAAAAAAGGTAGGCTATGGTGGGATAGAAAGAAAGGATATATTAAGGATTAAAAAAAAAAAATGGCAAAAACTCCCAGAAATAAAGAATAACAAATCACTAGTCACAACCATGGGAGGCCATTAACGCATCATCTCAGCATCTGTGCTGAGACCTGTACTAGTCCATATACACATTAATGGTCAGAGAAGGGGGGAGGGAGGTAATGAAGTGCCAAACTTCACTGACAAAACAGAATGATTAAGAGAATGCAAAATTATAACTGATGTGAAAGGTGCAGAAGAGTCTCAAGACACTGATTGGACAGCAAAGTGACAGAGTAAATTAAATGTTAATAAATGTAAAATATTGCACTGAAAAAAAAAGGAGTACAACTGTCCACATAGACTGACAGGCTCCGAATTAACTGTCCTAATGCAGAAAAGAGATGTAGTCATTACACACTGCTTTCTAGAAACGTCAGCTCAGCAGCAACCAAGAAAAAGCAAATGATTTCAGAACTTTTCAGGAAAGATATCAAGACTGAAATACAAAATACCATTATAGAACAAAATAAACTCAAGATTTATCTGCATCTTAAAAATGTATATATTCCTGATTATCCCATCTTTGAAAGAAAATGTACAAAGACATGCAACTGTGATGGATCAAAAGAGCAAAATTATTTCCAAACAGTGCAAAGCCTTCTGTGTTAAGAATGCATCAGAAGTAGAAATACACTGGGACTCTACAGCTTGAAGAAGTGTCAGATCACCCAGGACTGACACATCTCACAAACAGGATGCCGGGCTATTGTCTGACCACCCGAGTTGTTACTTTCTTGTAAAGTAGAGGACATAATAAGGACAATTTCTACTTCCTTGTGAAGCGTTAGTAGGATAAACCAGAGCATGTTTAGATAAATTTTATTAATTGGGCTGAGATCTATAAGAGACACTTGTCTCATTTCCATCTGCCCTGGAAGCAAAGATATTAAATAAGTAGTTAACCATTCGGATCACAACGTGCCATAAAATTTTACCTTTGGTCTTATTAGGGTAATAAATGGGAAATATCGTATGAGGCTTGAAATTATGGAGTAGATAACATTCAAGTTGTTTCATAAGCTAGAAAGCAAAAAACCCTCCAGAGCCACCTCTGCCATCTCCCATCCCAAAAGGACACATTCACCTGGACACTGTGTTTTCTAGTTTCATCTGAAAAGCTGCACCTTCTATTTTTTTTCCTCTACAACTGTGAGAAAAAGCAACTTTTGTGTATAAAGACTATACATAAGTAGTACTTAACACAGTGCTGAACAGACAAGGCATCTAAAATACCAGATATTATACACAGGTTGGGTTAGAGCACCCTGAGTCCTTTTCCCCATCTTAAAACCAACCCTTGTTTTCCTGGGACAAGCAATGGATAAGGATGGAGCCAGGCCCCTGAGGCAGCTGCTCTTTCACCATCAGCAGCACATTCACCTTTTTGACCAAGCTTTGCAAGCCATGTTTCCACTGCCACCATACCTTTTTCACACCACGTTCATGAGTAACTACCAACTGCTGAAGATGTTAAGTTTCGAGAAAACATTTCTGACTTACTTCAGTTCATGAATGTCTCCAGTCTCTCTAATTGCCTCTTCTTCTTTACTAACCAACCAAAATACAGTAGAATGACAAAAGTCCTGACTTACTGTACATGCTGATGCCGAGAACACTCCTACATAAAAACTATTAATTCACTAAATCACATAAGAAACACTTTTGCTATTTACAAAGCTTCCATACTGCATCATTCGTCAAAAGATTTGACTGAATACACTTCCATGGCAGCCAATTAAAAGGGGTCACAGACAAGGTTTTTAGAGCCACCCTGAGAATGGTCTCCACCTCACTTTTAAACCAGTTTTAATTTTCTAAGTTAGGACAGCTTCACTATTCAAGACAGAGCAGAGACTACTAGCAATACACTCATGTACTAAAACTATTTATGGTGTGCCATTTAGATATCAAAACAATAAGACTCCTCAGCTGTACAGATAGACTCAAACACTGACAGAGTAACTCACGCTTTCTAGTTTAATGACATTATGCATTCTGGCTTTGGAAATATGTTGTAATATACTGGGGCGGGAACCAGGGACAAAATGACATGCAGCTCCCACCAACGTAACGAGGGCAAACAGAAAGGTAAAGGTGGTTACTTCCAAAGTTTCTGCTCTTCTCTCAGACAGACTCTGATTTTTACTAAGCCATACTTTCGCATGTACTTTCCCCACAAATACCAGCTCAGCCTCACAGGCACTATCCTGTGTTTCCCTTGACGACCCATTCTTCGTTACAGCAGTAAACCCCCCCCTGCATCAGGAGATGCCTGGGATCCACTGACATGTGTCTGCTGAAGCCCAGAGGAGTGACTGCAGCTCACATGCCCCAAGGTAACATCCAAGTGTCAACAGCAAATACTGATAGTTGTGCAAATATAACACCACAACAATCAGCCTATTTCAGCTGCCTGCAAGTTCCTGAGGGAAAATACTACCTTTTGCCACCATTTCGACTGATGCCCGTACTAGATTAAAAACAAACAAACAGACAACAAACCCAAAACCCAAACACACAACATCACTACCAAAGCAAAAAAACATTAGAAGTCTAACAAATCCACTATGAGGAACTGAAGTGAGAAACCTTAACGAAATAGATGCAGGCCTCTCAGCAGGATGGGCTCTCAGCAGGATGGGCTCTTGAGATAAGGGAGGAGCTGCAACTACTGAGTCCCAAGATAAGGAAAGGGAATTCAAAGAATGCTAAATTGACATGCTGAAGAGACCTAATTGGGTGAAAAGTCATAAGAGGAAGAAGAGGAATCTTCAATCTTCATCCTGAAGACCCCTGCCCAAGACCATCAGGAGACATTGCGCAGGCGCAACGGGGAGGGACTTGGGGCGGGATTTATGATAATGATTTCTCAAAACTAATTGTAATATCTCTCCCTATTCTCGGGATTATCATGAATATGTAAACACTTACGCTATAGAAAGGAGCTGCTTTTCGCTCCAAAGTGTGCACATTTGTGGAGGAGCGATCCCCCGTGCACCCAGCGCTGAATAAACATACCTTCTTTATAACCTTACTGGTTGTAAAGTCGTGACTCCGCACGTCAGAACAAGATCAGTCCAGAGAGAACAAGCGAGAAGTCATGGCAGTAGGACCATACCAGGGTTAAGTCAAAGTCTGTAAGGGAGCACATCACAAGGTGGTGGCACACTGAAGAGCACTCTCAGTCTAGGACAACACTGCAAGGAGCCCCCACCTCTGCTAGGACATGCTGGCTGTACAACTCATACACCCTGCCTCCCTTCTCCAAACTCTTACCTGAGCCATGGGACCCAAACCTTTTATAAGAGTGCGGTTGAAAATAAGAACAATGGTGAAGTTTAATCGCAACATTTTTCTATTTCTGACTCAACTATAATAACTATAATATCCTCTATGTCAGTAATAAGAAGATTGCTAAATATGATACTTAAAATCATTCACCTCTGACTTCACAAAGCTCTTTCAGGAAATACCTGTTAGCAGAAAACATCTTTTCTGTAACACTCAGGAATTAGTGTGCTGGTCCTTTTTGTCTAAACCAATAAATAAAATGCCCACCTTCAAAATTATTTTCCAAGTGTGAAATTAAAGCATGTAACAGCATATAACATCAGCCTGCATAAGGGTCCATGCCATAACTGTCGAAGACATACCAATTTGAGCAGAGGAATTTAGAAGTGCCTGTTGCTCAGCAGCTGAAGAGCTCTGCTGCTGAAGTCAGACAGAAAGAAGGGGAGCAAAGAGAACAGGAAAAAAGAACATCCAACAGAGCTGTTTTACAGACAATTCAACCAATACATCAAATCTTTTATTCACACCTTCAAAAATCATCATCTGTTAGTAATTAATTACTGCAGGCCTGACTCCATTCCCAGTATTTTCACTGACACCAGTGGTAGTAGGATTGGCCTCTTCCCTATTAGCTAACTCAAACCTGTAACTTGGCTCTTGAATATCTCATTCAGATCTAATATCTCCTTTTAAGTATCCATTTCTGGCAGAGCGTAAAATAATCAACCTATCATCAAAGCGCTGCGGTTTCATCGTTACCCCCCCCCCCCCCAAAATTAATCATGTTTCAGTACATGCAAGGCAAGCCTTTTGTAGCACACTGTTAAGCAGGAACAGATAAAAGTGGATTTCCCAGTGCCTATACTGAAACAGTAATATAGCTAACGATTTTCTACAAAATGCTAGTGCAAGCTCTGTGAACAAAACTGCAAAATAATTCAGCTATTCAGGACCAATGTGTAAGCAGAAAACTGCTTACTGAAACAAAATTAAAAGTAGTCGGGTTAAATAAGGTAAATTCTTGCTGCAAAGTTTATTTTGGATTCACTTTGAGAAGTCGTGTATACTAAAAGATGAAATTTGAAAGTTGGAATATCTGTAAACTTGATAATGCAACACTGCTAAAATTCAGGGTTAATGTTTTACCCGAGCGTGACAGTAACAACAGTGAATTTTATCCTCCTTCAGACAGATAGTATAAGGTAGAAAATCCATTTACATCCCATTTATATCCATAAAAAAAGTTGCAAGAAGAGCAAGGCTGCCCATGCTGACACTCCAAAAAAAGTTTATGCTTTCTGTATAAACAATTTTGTAATTCACATATATATATATATAAACAGAGAGATTTACAGGTTATTTAAGTTGTGGAAAGAGTCTCATACCCCATGCCATGGCTATGCATTTCATACACATACTTACACAACTCTCAGTATAGCTCAAGCTTCACTCCCCAACTCTGCTCTTCAGATCTCACACTTGCAACAGTCTAAAAGTCAGAATAAAAGCCAGGGGTTGCTGCAACGCAGTTTCGAAAGACTTCAAAAAGTTACTGGAGCACGACAAGCTGCACAAGATTCTTCTATAAGAAGTCAGGCTAGCAGCAGTCCAATAGCTCAAACCAGCTCTCATTTAATTAGCTATTTGCTATGTATAAGAGAGGCTGTAGGAAGTGCCCAGTGCTGCATCCTCATTTGTGCTTTGCTGTGATCCATACAGCAGCAATTCAGTCCTGAGTGAAACAGAGCTCATTATCCAGCAGAGATGAACTCTCCTCAGGAGAGAGGTGTTTCTCCTGCTGTTAATAGCATCAGCTGGATGCAATCACCCCCATAGCCTGCTCCCAGCAGAGCACAGCTGATACATGGAGGCAATACAGGCAGTTTGTGCACGGGGAAGGACCCAGCAGAGCCGGGCTGGAAGCAAGGGTGGACATTGGTCTCTAACAGGAATGGAAACACAGACCCTTCATTACCGGTTTGCAGGGAAAATAAGAATTTGAAAGTAAACTCAGGGCTGGCTCTGGTTTGAATTTGTTTTTACAAGCCAGCACAGAAGACGGGAGAGCTGTCCCTGGGAGGCCGACTACCCTCTCTGGCTCACAGTCACCTCCAAATGATGCTCTTTTTGCTTTCTGAGTAGCACATTCCACATTTGCCAGTTGGGCACATTTCCCTGTCTAAAAGAGGGTTAAGACCCTATCGTCATCCTCAGCAGACTCTCAGTTCATGCTTTAAAAGAACACTTCCATTTATTTAGAAAACGCCCAGTGCAGAGTCAGGTGATGCCCTTTGATCAAGCAGAGGAGAGCGTTTGGAGCTCCACTCCACTGAAACTCATCACATTACCAGACCGAGTAGCTTCATCTGCTCTACCTACTAAAAGCCTCAGTAAATGGCACCTCATTGATTTAAGCGGTGTAAGAGCACTAACACTCGCTACTCTGAAGAACACAGCCATGAAGCTGACCATGTCACCCACTGAGCCGGTGGCAGATGGGGTAGGAGCCGGGTCTCCACAACACTGCCTTATTCAATCCAATTGCAGGAACTTCCCTTTTTTTTTCCCCTTCGTGCTTATCTTGCTTTTATCTGGCAGCATTTTAACAGCTGTTTTCTGATCACATTAAACTGACATCCCTAACAAAAAACAAATGTCTAATTCTCCTGGGTTTCCACACAGAATGCTACAGGGGAGCAAATCTCTACTGAACCATACTGTCTATTTGCCTGAGCACAAATTTTACTCTTTAACCAAATACTTTTCTCATCATCAAAAAATATCAAATGAAAAAAAAAACGTCAGTGACAATCTTTTGCTCAAACTTTCCCCTCAAAAAAATAGCAAGCCAGCCCTCCAGCTAGTGGCACAACTGGCAGAGTGCCGGGGAAGTCAATGGAGCCACACTGATTTACGACACTTAAAGATCTGGCTTGGAGATGAGTCATGTGGATTACTTGCTGCTTGAATTTCAACTAATTCAAAGGGTTTGGTTTTGGTTTCTTTGTTTTATCTCTAGATGTGCTGTAAATCTTCAGTCACTAAGGGCCAACTCCAACATTTCTTTCTAAATATTCAGAAAGGCTCCTTAATATTTAGGGAGCACTTGGATTTACGAGATTTTTCAGGCGTGCTGTTTCTTGGATTTGGACACATCTTTTCCATCACAGCCACCTACTCTGCCATCTGAAATAGTCCATTAACCTACAGATTGAGGCAGCTACTTTTGATCAAGGGGCGGGGGGAGGGGGGGGGGGGGGGAATCACAGCTTAGCTCTGAGCTTTAAAACAAGGGAAGACCAAAAAAAATTCAAACAGGGAGGGAGGCTTTGGGACTCTTTCCCCACCGTCAGTCAGAGCGATGGTTTTGGGTGCCTCGTGCAATACGGTCTGTTCTCCCTCTGCTGAGCAATCCAAGCACTACAGAGAATAACGGAGCTGCCTTGCAGCAGAGGTCCTTCAGTCGTGTCAGTATTGCAAGGGAACAAACTTTATGTCTGAGGCTAACACCAGCAAAAAAGGAAAAACAGCCATGGAGATCTGCTCAGCCCCGTGCTCCCACCTCACCCGCAGAGATAAGCCCCAAGCCAGGCCATAGCTGCCAACCCCCACGGCTTAACTGGGGGCTGCGTGCAGGTCTGCAGAGCAGTAACTAGGCTGGTGCAAGCACCTGCTCGTGTGTCGAAACCAGTACATGAGCTGGTGGCCAAAGACACCTATAGACCAAGCAAACCTCCAGAGAGGGCAGGAAAGATTTTAACTAAACGGTTAGCCCTGGCTGCCACATTTCCAAAGAAATGAGCCTGTCATTGCTCATGTGCCTTCCATACAAGGAATGACTAAAACCACCATACCAACTTTTGAGGTGCTGGGGTGATCCTAGCAGACCTTGGCTTATCCCAGCAGTGGACAACATCTCCCTGGATGTGGTCCCAGCACTGCTCTTCTGCATTCATGGTAGCTCTCCAACACCCAACCTGACAAACCCTTGGGGCAGAAAGGGGCAATAATACGAATATTACCATAACCCAATACTACCAGCTTACCACTTTACAATTCATAAGATTCGGGGAGCTTTCTGTGCAGCACTGGATTCCTAAAACCATCGTGAAATTCAAAAATAAAAATAATAAAACCCCAGTGTCCATATCAGGTTCTCTGGCTAAACTGAGTGGCAATGCTGAGATTTTACAAAGTTTTCACCTCCATGAGGAACCAGTATCGTCCCTTGCTAAGCAGAGGAGCACCCATCTTCAGTGAAAAGTAAGATTCCCCTTCTTTTCAAAGGCTTCAAGGTCTTTTCCAACCTAGATGATTCTGTGATTCTGCAAAAAAAAGACAACCCTAAAACCACCCAACAACACATCCATTTTCACTGCCTCTACTCAAATTCAACAGAACAGCAGCTAAAAATATGTCAATAGGATCCTTTTGAATCATTTCAAAATGAGTCAGATACAAGCCACATCCAGGTGAGCTATTACTGAACGCAGCTGATAGAGGCAGAGAGGAAGAAAGCACAGAATTCACAGGGAAAATGCACAGATACACCAGTCATACCAGCCTTTGATCAGTGGGCTGGGAAAAACACCCTTTTGTTTCTTTTCAATATTTAGCCCCAAACTGAAAAAAAATACCAGCTTTCCCATAGGATCCATCTTAAACCCAAGGAGGAGGGGGAGCATAAAAAGTAGTTAAGATATAAGATTTTTCAAGGTTATTTAAAGAGACACTGCAAAGTTCTTTACTGTGTTTAGTAACCTACTGTCCCAAAAAAGTTAACAGTATGATTTCAAACTACTCCAGGCATATTCAGCAAAAATCTCTTATTAAAATCAATGAGACACAAGCTGTTAGCTGGAAAGCTGCAGTAGAAATGCAGAAAGCTCCTATGCTTTCACTCCACATCCAAAAATTCAAACATTTTCAGTTGCCTCATAAATCAAAGTTTGTCATTAAGCTACACCTAAAGTGCTATCTCACCAAAATCTCTGGAAAAATGTCAAGGTAGCTGTTAGTTATTTTTCTGACAATCACTCAGGAAACATTTCCCGGGCGAGGAACCGCGGGCTGGTGCAGATCCTGCCTCCGTTACTGTTCTGGGAGCCGACAGAATTGAGGCGTATCTGCTGGTGGCCAGAGACAAATGGACTCCGGGGGTGACTGTGTCAGCTTTTAGACCAAGATACTCTCCCCTGCAAGCACACCTAAGGGACTCAACGTAAACTGATAACAGAGCCTGGGATTCTCACAAATGAAATAAAAACAGGAGTAGACAACGGAGAAAGTTAATTTTTCACCTAGAGAACTGCAGTGTTAGAAGATTGCCCTGGAGGTTTTAATCAATGCAAGTGAATCTTTTATATTTTTCTCCAGTATTCCCAAAATAAGTCAATAAGATGCCAGCACTTTCTCAGCATAGAGTGACCACTTCCCAGCAAGCTTGAACTCAAGTCTTTATCAAAAGAACTAAAGAAATGCATTATGATTTCAAATAAAAATAGCAAGCAAGGAAACAGAAGCAGCAGGATAACCTTACAAGGCATACTAGGTTTTCAGAAAAACTTTACTTCTTTTATTCTTAAGGACGATTAGAAGCAAGCGAAGACTAGTCTAAACAGACATTGCTGGTGCACAAAAATACCTGCAGCTACCCTGGCCCTTAAGAACAGCAAAACATTTGAAAAAACGCGCATGACCACCAGACACTATCTAAAGGCATTTCCAGATCCAGAACCTCCTCTCCCGTGAGGGAAACACACCTACTTGTCCATCTGCTTCATCACAGACGATATAAAGTTCCGTATGCATTCAAGCAACTTCTATTGCACCCACCCACCTAATAAGCCATCACCTTGAGGATCCGTGCACATGTATTGTGTCCACACATGTCACCTTAAATAATGAGCAACAGACCACATTATATAACACACTTCTATATAACTGTGAATACCTGAATAAACGGCCCTGCCTGTCTGAAGGTTTGCATACAGACCCTCTCTCTTGGCCAAACAAAATGTAGGCAAGGAGCTTGCTCAAATCATGAGTCAATTTACAATCCCACCCTCAGCTGGAGCCTGGATAATCTGTTTCTCTCAGCTTTTTTTTTTTTTTTAAAAAAAAAGTCTCTCCATAATATCCTCTTTTTAATACTCAATTTGAATGTACAAAACAAAAGAGCTGTCACTTCTTAAGTTTTAAAAGCTTTAAGCAAAATTAGCTATTCTAAGTTACCTGCAAATGCAGAGAGGTGCAAACGAAAAACATCAGGGGCATACAATCCATGATTCTTCAAAGTGTTAGAAGTTTCCAGAAGGCACTGTAAGGATAGAGTCAACATCCTCAGTGCGCTCCAACTCAAGAATTTCAAGGACTTCAAGGGGCAAAGACAAAGGTAATTTTTCAGTGGCACCTAGAATACTGCAACAGCTGTACCTATGCTAATCAAAGGGCTTAGAAGCAAAGTTCACGCCCTGTATTACTGAGAGGTGATGCTCTCAAAAGAGCTTTTACTACAAGAAGTCTTGTCTGCCTTGTTTCAAGATGATGACTCTTATTTATATTATCAGTATAATTTTTTCCTCAAACTGGCATATAGCTCTTGCTCGAGGGGGAAATAAAAATAGTTTGAAATACAAAAGTGGATTCTCAACAGATATACATCAACATGAAAAGTCAATGGAATTATGTTAATTTATGCCAAATGAAACATAACCAAGATTTCTCTCCTTTGAGATGAAGCTGGGACGATTATGATCATTTATAGCAGATGCTGCTACTCATAGCACAGGGCACGAGAGCTCGTTCCCGTGCCTATGTAATGTCACAGTGCAGATACATCTGTTCGCAGGAGGAGGACTCAGTTCAGCACACTAACGTGGTAACGTCACTGGCTGACCTATTCTGCCCAGCACACAACTGAGAGTTGTTCATTTTTCTTTTCAATGAGGCACTATGCAAGTGTTGATTTAATGGTTCATTTATCAACCCCTCTGAATATTAAGCAATTCATTTTGACTTAATTTGGACAATTCCATTTCACCCATCCTTTCTCCCCTTGAAAAATGTGAATTGCTGTCCAGGGAGAGCCTGTATTAAAAGTTGACTTGACAGGAAGAACTTGGATACATGGGCTTTGTACCCTTTCACAGTCTGCTACATATTTCTATCTGACTTTTTTTTTTTTTTTTGCCTTTTACATATTATACCTGAAATTCATAAATGCTAAAGCAAAGACACTTCAATGAACACTCTTAATGCCGCAGACCAAAATGCAGTATTAGCTACTCCCCGAGAAGACCATCAGAAAATTAAGTGCATTGTCAATACAACCAACAAGCCCGTGAAATTCTGTAATACTTCGGGAAAGGCACTTCTCATTGAAAATCCATTAGTTTTCTTACAAAGTTTTTCTTACTGGATACATTTTCCCAACAGGGAAAAAAAAAAAAAAAAAAAAAATGCAGGAAACCCTTCAGCTCTGGCCTCTCGTGTAACAGCATCTCAAACCCGAAGTTTGCGGCTCGCAGCGCTCCCCCAGCGAGGCGCCCGCCCCGCTCCGCAGCCGGGGCTCCGCTCGGCGCGGTCCCGCGCGGCCGCCCACGACCCGCCCGCGGCACCGACCCACGGCAGCGCCTCGGCGGGAGCCACCCGGGGCCGGAGCCGCCTCCCCCGGCCCCGGAGCCGCCGCACCTGTTGGTCGCCCCCCGCCCCGCTCCGGTACCCACCCAGGCGCATCCCTCACCCAGCCGGGCGCTCCCCGCAGCTTTTTTTCCGATTCGGCCAGATTTCCGCCCGTTTTCACCTGCTGCTCCCGAGGTGCTGAATGCCCCCCCCCCCCCCCCCCCCCGCAGCACCCGTTTAACATTCAGCCCGGCAGCTCCGTCCTGCCGCCCACCCCGAGCCCCGGCGGGTCACTTCTAAAAGTCCCTTCCCCACGGCTGCGACCGGGCGGCCACGGGAGCCTCGCCACCGCCCCACGCCCCGCCAAGACCCCCCACATCCCCCCGCAGAGCCCGGCCGAGCCTCCCGGGGAGCCGCGCAGCATCCTCCCGCGGCCAGCTGCCACTTTTCCCTCCGGGAACGCAAACACGGAGCCACCGCGCTGCGAGGGAGCGATGCGCGGGAGGGGGGGGGCGCATCGCCAACCGTAGCCGGGGCGGCCGCGGTTGGGCTGGTGGCGGGGGGGGGTCCCGAACGGCCGCGGGTCCCCGCGAAGGGCAGCTCCGTCCAGACCCCGCAACTCCGCCCGGTCCGAGAGCGGGGCTGGGCAGGGCAGGAGCCGGCCGGGCACCCCCCGCCGCCCTCGGCCCGTCGCGGCACTCACCTGGGCGGCGGGGCGGGCTCGGGGCGAGGCGGGCTCGGCCCCTCAGGAGATCATACCGGCGGGGCCGCCGCGGCCGGGGGCGGGAGCGCGGGGCCGGCGGCGGAGCGGCTCCTCCGGCAGCGGGGGCGCGGCGCTGCCTCACGCCGCGGCGCAGAGCCGCGCCGCCTCCGACACGCGGCCGCGGCGCCCCGGCCCCGGCGGGGGGGGTGGGGGGGAGAAGGCGGGGGGGGGGGCGGGCCCGGACCCGGCTGTGCCCGCCCCGCCCGCGCCTCCGCCGGTACCGGCCGCCCGGCCCCGCCGCGGGGCGCCGCACCCACCGCACCGGCACCACACGGCGGGAGCGCCTCTGCTCTCCTCAAATGCCTTTTTTTTCTCTCTTCCTTTTTCCCCCCCTTTTATTTATTTTTTCCTTTCACCCCACTTTTCTCCTTTTTCCCCCTTTTCACACCACTTTTCTCCCGTTTCCTCATTTCTCCCCTTCTCGCCGTTCTTGTCTCTCCCATTTTCCCATCCCTCTTTTTCCTGCCCCTCTTTTCCCCACCATCTCCCCCATTTCCCCCCACATTTCTTCTCCCTTCCTCTTTTTAAAAATTTTTTGTCTTCTCCTCCTTTTCCCCAACCCTCTCCCTACCAAAGCCTTTTAGTGAAGGAGACTGGCCAGCAGCCAAGCAGCCTCTCTCCAAGGAGATAGCATCATGGAATGGTTTTGGTTGGAAGGGACATTAAACATAGTTCCAACCCCCCTGTCATGGGCAGGGACACCTTCCACTAGCCCAGGTTGCCCAAAGCCCCCTCCAACCTGGCCTTGAACCCTTCCAGTGAGGGGGCAGCCACAGCTTCTCTGGGCAGCCTGTGCCAGCATCTCACCACCCTCACAGTCAACAACTTCTTCCTTATATCTAATCTCAATCTACCCTCTTTCAGTTTAAAAGCATTACCCCTCATCCTATCCCTACACTCCCTGATAGAATCCCTCCTCATCTTTCCTGTAGCCCCTTTAAGTACTGGAAGGCTGCTCTAAGGTCTCCCTGGAGCCTTCTCTTCTCCAGGCTGAACACCCCCAACTCTCTCAGCCTGCCCTCACAGGGGAGGTGCTCCAGCCCCTGATCATCTTCACGGCTTCCTCTGGACCCGCTCGAGCAGGTCCATGTCCTTCTGATGTTGGGGGCCCCAGAGCTGGACACAGCACTGCAGGGGGGCGGGTCTCACAAGAGCGGACCAGAGGGGAGAATCCCCTCCCTCGACCTGCTGGCCACACTTGTCTTGATGCAGCCCAGGACACAGTTGGCTTTCTGGGCTGCGAGCACACATTGCTGGCTCATAGTCAGTTTCCCATCCACTAATACCCCCAAGTCCTTCTCCACAGGGCTGCTCTCAATCCACTCATCGCCCAGCCTGTATTTGTGCTTGGGATTGCCCTGACCCACGTGCAGGACCTTGCACTTGGCCTTGTTGAACTTCATGAGGTTTGCACTGATCCACCTCTCAGGACTGTCCAGGTCCCTCTGGATGACATCCCTTCCCTCCAGCATATTGACCGATGGCCAGGGGCTGGAAGTGGGTGGCCTGGGGTGGAACAGGCTGCAGCAGCCACCATGTGCAGCATACACCCCCACATATCCCCCCCCCAGGACCTGACTGGACCCAACACAGGCATGGCTGGCACAGGAGGGCACTTTCAGGGCCATCCTTCCCTGCTGCCCTTGGGAGGGTTAAGATAAGCCAGTGCAGTGTTTCCAAAGGATCCAGCAAAAGTCAGGGAAGCAAGGTTTATTGTTCATTTAATCCCAGGCAGACCACCCTGCTTCTGGCTGCCCTGGAATACCCTCAACATCCCAGCTCTTAGGTCTAGCTGGTCCCCGAGTGGCCAACCTGCAAAGCATCACCAGGGCAGCAGGCCCTCAGCCTCCCAGCGTGTGGTACAAAGGCTTCAGTAGCAACAGGGCTCATTTCCCCTTTGAGTTTCATGTGTTGGAGATGGGATCAGTGAAAATGGTTTTTTCTACCTTAAAAAGTTGCTTGTTTTGCCATTATATGCAAATGCTTTTGTTTTACCAGATGGCAATGAATGCTTTCCTGCCATGTTTTATTCTGGAGCTAAGGATCAGGGTAGGAAATTGAAAGAGTTTGCAATAAACTCAGTAGCTACTGACTGCTGGTTGCCAGGACAAGTTATTCTTGTATTCATGGAGAACTTGTCCACCACATGCCTGCTTGCTGCTCTTCCCTCCTCTCTGTGAGTCCAGGCCCCTCGCTTCCCTTAAAATTCCAATAAAGTGCCAGGTTTTGGTTCATCAGAGGTCTGTAAAAGCAGTACCCAACTAAATGACATTAATCAGAAGGTACAGCTGAAAAACAAAAACTAAGGTGAAGATGTTATCCTGTTTCAGATCTCCTCCCCTCTCTCCAGGCTAAGGACTTGGGGTTTTTCTTTTCTGGGGAAGAGGAATAATTACTGATAAACCCTGGAACAACTTAAACAGGAGTATGGATACACAAATCAGAGGGACTGCTTCTGTCAATTTGATTGAGTAGTTACTACTAGACTATAAAGTTAATCATTGGCAGAATAGAAATTTAATTCTTACAAAAGTTTATCAAGAGTTGGTTGGGGTCTTTTACTTTGTGACTCACTGAGTTGCTACTGTGCCACTGAACCTCACTGTCACTAAAACAGCACCAGACAAACTTAAATTAAGTATAAAAAAACCTGATTAACTAGGATGAAGTTTCTTTTTTCCATCTTGATATCACCCAGTTTGAAGGCCTAGTGAGGTTGTTTTCTTGCTCATCTAAAACCTTGCAAACGACAGTGAGTGCTTTTGAACAGTGCATGGAAAGGTCCTGCCCTACACACACCCCCCTTCTACATGTTGTAGGTTATATGGAAAATTGCTGTGTTCATCTCATCTCCACTACAAAAACAAGGTGAAAGAAGTGAAGAAATTTGACAGACCAAAAGAAAATAAAAGCACATCAGCAAAACTGGGAAGTATCAAGCACCATAAATTTCATTAAGTCAGGCCAGCAACAAATCTGACCTATGGCTCTTCATTTTCTTTTTGTTATTCTTTTAATTTTTAATACTTTTCTGCTGCAAATTCATGTCAGTTGCTGTCCTTCGTTTGCACTGATTTGCACTGTGCACTGGATCCAGTTGGCCAGCAATGGCAGGGAATGCTAATTCCATTCAGTTACTGGAAAAAAGCAATAAAAGCAAATATGTTTCCCTAAGGCCCCAGCCCAGAGTGATGAAAAATCCAGACCAACCAACATATTTTGTTTAAATCTGTCTTAAGTATCATCTCTTTTCCCACAGAAAAATAAAAGTAGGAAAAGAGTATACTAGGCAAACTGAAATATAAATGATGGACCCTTCCCAGCACTAATAATTGCATCCCAAATATATCCCCAAGCTGGGGAAAGAGTGACAGTCTCCACCCCAGAACTGGGCAAGCCCTAATCACATTTCAGATGTGCCATGAACACGCAAATGCCGCACGGCCATAGCTAAGATTATTTAAAGTTATGGGGTCAGTGACAGCAGCAGCTGCTGCTCCTGACCTCAAGGGAATCACTGTTCTGGTTAATGCAAACTCTTGTCGTCCCATTTCTCACTGGGATGTACTGGGATGTGAGCTGTTCTTCGTGCTGGTGCAATGGGTTCCCAGTGCTGTACTGACCACGGGCAGGACTGTGATGCAGGAGCAGAGGAAAAGGCAGCGCGGGCAAAGATAAAGTAACTTTTCCTTTTAGAGATGACTCTACTTATTTTCCCTGCCTTTAGAAATGAACAGCTGCTGCTCAGGTTTGCCAGCACCCAGCACTCAAAAACTGTGAGTGAGAGACTCAGAAATAGGATGATTGTCTGTAAAACAGTCTGATGTTGGGGGAAAAAAAAAAAAAAGCCTCTTTTTATTTGGCTTGTGATTACTAAGTCTGTAGGGATCCTTTTTTTTACAAGGTTTTTCCTTAGTTTGTGAGGAGCAGAGATCCACTCTTTTTTTTCCCTAATGAATGCTGGGATTCTAACGTAATCAACCAATTCCAGGAGCTGAGGCTTCAAGATAAAAAAAAAAAAAAAAAAGTATACCATGTCACAAAGCTCACAATGCAATCTCATTGCATTGGCATTGGCAGCAGTTCACTTGGCTCTGGAAATAATAAAGTGGGAGACTGAAATGACAAACAAACGGGAGATCCAAACCGAAGTACCACCAGGGAATGCAAAGCAGATGACCAGCTAAAGGAGACTAGCCCAAAGAATCGCTATACTCTTTGCAGGAAGATTACTGACAGCAACCACGGTGGTGGCCTCCTTCCTATGAGCTTGCCTGGCATGGTTTGCATCTTGATGTCCTTGTCATGAATTAAGAGGAGTAAACCAGCTACAGAGTCCTCTCAGTTGCAAATCATTTGTGCACCCTCATAGCAAATAGGGAGGCTCAAGAGCATTAGAGACCCCATGCAAGGGTCAGGAACAACTCTACATTTCTATGCCAACTTGGGCCTACGTTGCTTTAACTGGTCATTTAGCTATCACAAAGAAAACTTCGGTGTGTGCTTTCAGGAAGAATGTATTCAGCATGCTTCTATTAAAATGTCTGCTGTGTTTCAATATGCCATAATATTATTTTGTCAAGAGAATTTATTTAAAAGTTGCAAAATTAAGTCTGTGCTAAACAGGAGCTGGCACAATGGAAATTAGATTTTGGGACTCCCCATAAATATGCAAGTGTGAGCATATGAAATCACATGTAGCAATTCATTTTCAGAAAGAGGAAAAAACCCTAAATTACATTGTCTTCTGTCATATCCAGTTTGCTCAGCAGAGGAAAACACATGAATATCAACTGTGACCATGTGAACTAAGCAGTGTGGTAAAATGCCCTGCAGAGCTCCAACGGGACTGATCCTTTCTGCTTACCCTAATCAATACATTAGTTTACTGGAGAATAAAACAATTATGGAGCAGGTTTCAGACCGCCAACCCCAGCAGATTCTCTGTGTTGCCAAATAGGATTTCTCTTTAGTTTATGCCCATCTCTAGCACTTAGCAAAACTGACCCATCTTCTTGTGCTTCTAAGCATACAGCCATTTTCTTCAATTTTCACTCTTTTTACCAGTCTAGAAATGCAGTGTTTAACACTGACTAGAACCTACATGCTCTCCTCTGTGGCCATTCACAGGGATCAGGATTTTGAACTTTGGACTCAGTAGGAAAAGTTTTTCCACAAGCACCTGGAGCTAAATCCTCCCCACCATATTTGTGGGTCTTGCTCCATTACCTGCTGGTTTGAAATAAGCAGGATTTAATCATTTGGGGATGACAGTGAATTACAGCCCCTCATGAAGTGATACAGCACTCCCATTCCCCTCTCCCAGCCCGTCTGCTCACAGGCTGGTGCATCACTGGAACACAGCCAGGCAGCCATAGAAATGCATTGAGTGAATAAGGTCTTCCTTCCCTATCAGCCAATAAAGATAATTACACAGGCCAGCGTATATTAATTTGGGTTCAGTCCTTTTCCCACTCAAATTAACGTTGGTTTTGCCATTGACGCTGATGTTAGCAGAAGCTGGCCCAACATCAGGGAGCTAAAATTGGATTGTTTCTGCCATGTGCTGGTCTCCACTTTTCCCCGCACCAGTCAGGGAGTTACTGGCCCAGCTGGGAATCAGTACTAATTCCAGGAACAGCCCAGGTATCCAAGGCACGCCGCTCCTGGGCTCTCAACACCTACTGCTGAAGCTCAGGCAGCGGGAGCCCCACGATGATCAAAGTGGCAGCACCTCCACCCCCGCAGCACCGCAGCCCAGCCCCCGGGCGCGCTCGCCCCTCTGGAACTCATTTGCCAAAACCAGCGCTAAACGAGGACGGAGAAGGAGACACGCACAGAAAATCCTTATCCAGCGGGGCTCGGAGGCAGGGGACGGCAGCTCTCCGGGAGCGTGCCCACGTGTGCGCATGTGGGTGTGCAACACGCACTGTTGTCCTCAGAGATTCCCCGTGCAGGGCTGTCGGATTTTTGTCCCATTTCCACAACGCAGAAGCTGCTTGTTATCAATAGCAGTGATGCCACTCGAAAAATCAGAGGAAATCCATCACAGCCTGTGAGGTTATTCTGGTGTAACGAGCAGCCCCTGTATCTCATTTTTCAGAAGTGAGACTCAGCCCTTATGTCTCCATTTCTGTGCTGCGCAGAGCCATGTAGGTGGTGGCTCAGTGCAAGGCTTGTGGGGCTTTTCTGCAGTCCAGCAACTCGTGATCTCCCTGCATACATGCAGATGTGGATGCAGGGGGATACACGCACATACATACATATATAATTACCTTCCATAGTTTTCCTCTGAAACAGTATTTTTTCTTTCAGGCAATAATCTGCTTTTCAGTGTGTCTGAGTATCCAGATATATGGACATTTACCAGCAAGGCTAAGAAGTCTCCTCAGCCACACTTCCACAGAGCGCATGTAGCACCCTGATTTGTACCTATCTTGGAAATACAAATAGTTCCTCTCTTTTCATATTCTGCTGCTACAATAACTTTGCAGACAACTTTGCTTCCTGGACTTGTATCGTGGTGGGTGTAACTACCAGCAATAGCTTGCCTGCTACTCGGAGCAGAGTCACATGCTGTGATTGCTCATATGCTGTTCAGATTCTCTAACAACCGAGAGAGAGGAAAAAAAAGAGAGAGGGAAAAAAAAGGCAACTATTTCTAAATGAGACACATTCCTCTGTTGTCTCTGCCTTGGCTGCGAATTCTCTCTGTTACGCTGATTTCCTTTAAGTGGTCAATCCCCACCCTGTTTCCACAAACACGGAAAGCAACTGTTTATAATTCCAAACTCTCAGTCTTGTGCCAGATAACGTTTGCCAATCAACTGCTAAGGCAAGCTTCCCACAGGAAGGAAAAAAAAAAAAAAAAAAAAAAAAGAGCACAAAAAAAAAAGGAATGACGGATTAAACAGATCAGCTCTGATTCTTACCTTCAGAAGCAGACTTCGTTCAAAGCCCACAAATACTTTTACTTTGCTGGAAGTCTCTGAACTATTTTTAGCTTCCCTCAGGGATGCCATATAGGGAGAGCAGCCCCCTCCCTATCGTTACTAATCTGCCTAACATAACAGCAGGACACCTGCTGCTAGTGAGTCATGTTTTGTGTGAAGCCAATGGTATATATATAGGCAAAACGTAAAGACGCTTGCTTATTTCCCTCCATACCCCATGTGTTGTTTGTGTCTTCCTGTTACTCTAAGCACATCAAATCAGTTCAAAGAAGACACAAGACAGCATAAAGAAGACAAATACCCAGGAAAATTCATGTTCTCTTCAGACCAGAAGCTCTAGAAAGGTATAGCAGAATTATGCTCGTTTATATTTGTGGCATGTGTATCTGTGTGTGCACATATATCTGCACCTTTACACATGCACAGAGTGATTGTGCTCTTGCAAGCTCCAGCTCTGGTACATGGAAACTAGTGTTTTCACTGAAAACATGAATGGAAATCCAATGATTGTAAATCTAAAGCTCCATCCTGAACCTGTCTTCCCTACTCACACACAGTAAGAAAGAACAAGCATGGAAAGGGGCATATGTAAGGGAAACTCAGGTTTATAACCTGCTAGCATAGAAAAGAGAAACCTACCACATGTTCCTCATATAAGCTTCCAGATAGGAGTCAGAAGTAGCTTAGTAGTTGTACAGCAGCTGTTAAATCAGCTGTATTCCCCTTTGTTTGCTTCACAGCCATTACTTGCAGTGACAAACATATCTATAGAACAACCCTTTGGTCTGTGCTAGGAGCCTGATTTACCTCTCCCCTCCAAGCCATGCATTTCATTGTTACGGGCTGTGCTTCTAAACTTTTGAGAGCTGCAGTAAACAGCTGCTAGGTTTGCCTTTGTGATCTCTGGAAGATCTCTCTTTTATTCCTTTTCTGTCTCTCTCTCCTTTTTTACTACTTTTTTTCTCCAAAATGTGAATTTTGGTTATTTCTGTCTTTGAAGAAACGCATCATCCTGGCCTTGGGCAATACCTGCATTTGTGATGGATACTGGTGCTCACCCTTCTTAACCTCAGCTCACCCTACTGTCCTTAAATTCTACAACATAGTCACTGTTTTTAAAGACAATGGTAAAATGTCCACTAACACTGGTGGAAATAGGATGAACACTTACAGGGGATGCTAAAACAGCTCACAATAACCTTAATGGTCATGGCCAGAATCAACATTAGGCACTGCAACGCATGAAGCCATACCCTGACTGATCTAACCACATAAACTTGTGTCTTGCCCCCATAGAAAAACACCTAAAGCATTCAATAGACAATGAAAAACTTCCTGTAGGTTTATAAAAGCATCATATTGAATGTATTGCAGGAGAATGATCTTAACATATATATATATAAGATACCTCTGTTCCCAGAGAACTCTGTAGATTTTCAAACGTATTTCTTTGGAGCCTTGCTTTTTGTTTTTCACCCCCCCCCCCCATTTCCTTCTCCTGTTGAACTAGGTGAGAGATGGTAGAAACTAAGAAACTCTCCCAACCTGGCTGGTTCTCCTTCTCCAAGAGGGGCTGGACTAGGCAGCAGCAAATGGCCAAATTTTCCTTCTTTGAGCAGCTTAGGGACATGTGCTGCATAAAACCCCTCGAAAGATGAATGAAACTCCTAAAAAATTGCAGTTACTTATGTTCTAGGCTCTCTGAACACCGTTCAGAAACATATTTCAAGCCCAGTAATTTAAAACAACCCCTGGGAAATCAACACCTCACCACTTAAAATGACCATCTGCCAAATCCTGAATGTATGGGGGAAAGGCAACATGCCCCAAATATCAACCCTGGGTCTTCTCCACCAAATAAACGTATAAAAAAAAGAAAGCCATGGGTCCTTCCCCTTCTATATCCAGCTGCTTCTCCAGGTTCTGCTGTAACAGAAGCAGCAGGATTTCAGGCAGACAGAGCCTGAAGAATTTGCAGTTTTCAGCAGGAGTGTGTCAGTGACCCACACGCTCTGCAGTCCTCTATTCCCCCCTAGTGACCAGTGCACACTGAGGGTATTGAATCAGCTGTAGCCTTCGAGATCAGCAGAGCTGCTGCATCTCTTAAGCACCAGCAGTAGATCTGGCTTTGTGCTTCAGGAGTCCTGCTGTCCTCTCCGGTGACAAAAACCCACTCAAAACCCCCTCTTCGCTCTCCCCTCCGCAACAGGGAGAGTTACAAACTGAGCACGAGGGTCGGTTCTCCACTGCCATTCCTCCGATAGCCTGAGCGTGCCGTTGACATATTAACTAACACAGCGCCTTTATATGTCTGCTAAACAAAAAAGTAGAAGCAGAAGGGGGAAAAAAAACCAAACCCCTCATCATGTCTGCCTTGAATCCCAATTAGAAAAGAATTGTTTGCCTTAATTCTAAATGTATTTAGAATATGGAGCATATATTTCCAAAGAATGTTTTGTATTTACAGCGTGTCTGTCTGGTTATACTGCTGCAATGTAATTGTTTTCCTGCTGAGAATTATAGCAGTGAAGTTACTCTGGGTACGATTACAGCTAATTATAGTTTCACTTCGGAATTTAAAGGCTCCCCTGCAACACTCCCTCCTTCCCACTTAGAGGCACTGGCCTTGGAGCATGTTGTGACTGCTGCCCATAATTGTAGTAACTGAGGTCCCTAAGGTCGTTGCCAGCTATGTGACATGTGGATACATTTGAGGTTTAGTTGCTAGAAATGGGTAAATCATTATGGTAACAGTATGAGGGGAAATCTATAAAGAATACCCTAGACTGAGGTCGGAGCAGAGGCAATCTAAGCCAAAACTTTGCTAGGTCTGCACGTGGCGGGAGCTCGACTGCAAGAAGGCAGCAACCCCCGCCTGGCAAGGCTTTGGGAGCAACAGCACTGCAGGATTTGTACCCAAATTGGGGATTTTTGACAAAGAGCAGTTATGTTCAGGGTGGTTAACAGCTGAAGAACGGGGACATGCTCACTCCTGTGCACAGACTCGGCATGAGGTGACTGCTTTAATGTCAGAAACAGAGCCCAACAGCATGGGTGAGACAGCAGACACAGCTGGGCCAAGCCGTGGTGAATTCATCCACCGCTCCCTAATGGGAAACACTTCTTGATGTTTTTCTTAACTGTAATTGTTCCTTTAGCCTCTAAATCTTTAAAGCTTGATGCTGGAATCAGGTTTGCATCATAAATCTCTTCCTTCTATCATAGCTTTGCCTGTCACTGCTGATACTCGCGAGCAGAGAGCTGAGCCCCGGCTGTGCTGGAGCAGCCCAAGACAGCTTCACCATTAGTTCAGCACAAACCGTGTTGATGGCAGTGAGGCAATTCAGGCACCTGAAGAAACCCTGCCAAGCCTCTGCAGCCGGACGGAGCAGAGCGCGCCCGGGCAGCCCCCTCACTCTCCCTGCCCCAGATGGTGCAGCTACGGGAACAAATGTACTCCATTGCTGAGCGGCACTGTGTGTTTCAAAACAAAATGTCAATGAGCTTTCCAGATTAAAACATTAAAAATGTATGAGCAACAACTGTCGCACACGAGGAAGCTAATAACACTGGTAGGGTTTTTCCTTTCGAAATCAGGTAAAATGATTTTTAATATCAGTGTGTTCATATGCAGTTATAGTTTCATCAAACTGAAGGCCAGAAAGACTCATTAGATCTCAATTTGACCTTATAACAAACCATTGTGTTTTATCCAGCTATTTCTAATCAAACAGAGCTATAAGTCCTAAGAAATTCAATAGTGGAGAAAAGCAGCAAGTCTTACTCTAGAGCCATCAAAAAGCAGAGAAACCTCTTTTTTTCCTTCTTGATAATTTGCTCTAATGACTAAAATCACCTCCCAGATAAAAAAAACCAAACCCAAAAAACTCTCACCAAAACTCACACCTCATTTAATGATACCTGGTTCAGCTTTCAGATATGGGCTCTTCCCCTTTTCTCTCCTTTTAGGATAGAGTATTTTCTGTCAGAAACAGACTCATGCACAAAAAAAATCACCTCAGACCTTTATTCAGTCAATGAAACACACAGAGCCTTTCAGGCCTCCTATTGAAAAACATCTCCTCACACCCTCAAATAATTTTAGCCATTCTTTCCTACCCATTCTCCAACTTTTTCATATCCTTTCAAAGTTTCAACACAGTACTTTGCTATTTGAGACCTGGCTTTAGGGATGCTGCACATTAAAGCAAAACTACCTCTTTTCCTGTTATTTACTAGTCCCTTGTTTATATATTTAAAGGCCACATAAATTCCTTTTGTCAGGTCATCACAGGGGGATCGATGTGCAGAGGCTTTTTGGAGCACTGCTCCCTTCATCCCATGAGCATTACCTGCGCTCCTGAGTGCAGGGCTGTGCCCCAGCACAGACCAACACCTAGTTTGATGGATTCCTCATACTCTTTACCAAAAGATTCAGCTTTGCAAAAATTTTTCATCTAGTGTTTTGCTACAGACCATTGATACAAACAATGGAGAGCTTTGGTACTTACATTTAACCCAGAAACCACAGGTCCATTCAGTCCTGATTCTCCATTGACAGCTACTTGTTGAGCTCTGTCAGGCACTTCATAATCCATTTAATGTATATTCTAATGTTACTGAATAGTGCTAATGTTTAATCAGCACGCTATTCAGTGCCAAGTCAAACACCTTACAAAAGTCTAAATGCACCAAATTTATACAATCGTTTTTGTCAACCAGACATGTAATATAATCAGAGAGTGAAAATTACATTTCTTTGATAAAGTTTGCCATAAAACCATGCCGTTTAGACTACTTACTAATTTACTTTTGCATCAGCTTTTGAATTATTTAACCCAAAATGATTACGAACTAACTAGCCTGCTTGAGTCTTAGGAAGTACTTCCTCATAACAACCTTCTCTCTGATATAGGCACATTTCATACGACCGGGTGAGCATCAGCTCATTCACATGGCAGCTCTTCACCTTCAGGGAGACTGGACCGGATTTTCTCCCTTTGGAATGTTTCACAGGTAAACTGGCCTCAGGTGACCAGATGCCTAACGCAGGGACACAGTACCCTCTTCGTCTCAGTACCCCTTCACATCTGCCCTGCTTACAATGCCTCACTAGCACTCATAATAGCACTCATAAGACAAACAAAACCAAAAATCTTCTGTATAATTTTCTTTGCAAAAGCTCAGAAACAACTTCACCAAAAGGGAAAAAATGTGACTTGGGGCATTTCTGCATGCACCTGGCAGCACACAGCTGTTGCTGCACAGGAACTTGTGATTTAGGGCTCCAGATATATCTGCTCGTTAGCTACATTAGTACAAAGCTAGAGCTTTGTACTCTTTGTACTTTTACAGGCAGAAGGATGGACATGTTTAGGAAGGGATCCAACTGCCAAGAGGATCTTTATGCCTGGTTTCTATATAAGGTCCAACCACAAAACCAAAAATTTCTTTGTACCAAAATCCACTTCTTGTTCAGACCAGGTTATTTGAAGGAGCCTAAAGGTACCTGTGAACCTCATTCCCTTTGCCCATTCCCCACCCTACTCCTTTAAACAAGTTCATTTTGTCCTGCCAGAACTGCTGTTGCCTACCTCATCAAAAAATAACGAAACCTTACAGAATTCAGTGGAGACCTGCATGTTTTGCACATAAAGACACAATGGCTTCTCAGCGCTCCTGCTGTTATTCAGAAATCATGCAAAATGAAGCTGAGGCAGGGAGCAAAGCAAGGTACCAAACTGAAGCCTTCATATTTCACAAGCATACCTCATTTGCTCTGCTGTCAGTAACTCAAAACCCCAATGAAAAGAGGAGGGGGAAAAAAAGAAGACATAAAAGAAAAGGAGTAATTATACGCAAGCCACTAGACTTATCACTTAGCTTTTGGCAAAATATTGACTCATGAATGATCTTTGTCAAATCTCGTAAAAAACCAGCCTCCAGGTGATGAATCTTGCCACAGGCATTAAATGGGGTGCTGCTGGAAAAGAAGAAGAAGGGAAATGGAAAAGAAGGCTTAATTTTAATTAAATAAACTACCTGTGTCTGCATTTGGTCACAGCTCTCATAATTTGGAAAAGGAGGATGCTTGAGGGCTTGATTTTTGTTTGTTTCAAATATTCATGGCACTTTAAATGTCTTCTGTGCTGGGCTTGATGGACCTGATGGTAAATGGCTACACTAGCTCTGGTGTTCCCTGCAGTGAACAGCCCCAGCAGCAGCACAGTCAGCTCCTGAGAACACTCGGCCAAAACCAAAGATCGGAGCAGAAAACTCATAGTGAAGGCTCTGCTGGAACCCCTCGTACACAGAGCTGAGCGCACTTATTGATTGCAGGAGGGAGATGGATGAATGTGCAGCATGTCTGTATCAGCAATCCAGACTTTTTGGACTTTAGTTTTGTGTGCTGACATTTCACTGTGACCTGGGGTTTTCACACAGGCTTTAACCCAACTACTGAAGCTAGGAAGGACAGGACTACAAACAAGGGGTAAGCAGTGGGAAGGAAGAAGAAGAAAGAATTTGTTAGCTAGAGCACTAATTTATCATTCCCAGACAGTACGGCAGGATAAAGAATAGTCTCATGGATAAAGAATTGATTTGAGACTGGGAGAAACAGGTCTGTCCCAACCTTGGCTGCGGGCTTCCTTACAGATCTTGGACCTGCCAAATAGAGACATAAAATGGAAAACAATACTCCTTGCCCCAGACGTGGTCAGAGTGGTGGTCCATACCATACTGACAAGCTCTACTGCAAAGCCCCAGTTAAAATCCCAAGGAAGAAATTTGCATTATATAAAGTAACCTGGATTCTTCCTCATTAAAAAAGTGCCATAAGCAATGCTGAGATATTCCACACACAGTCTGCCATTTCCACTTTCACTCGAATCACTAATCAACATTAATTCAACATTAACTTAGGACTCAATTTCTTCACCCAATTCATGTTGGCATCAGGCAATCCACCCAATAGTGTCTCCATCAGACTCCTTTTTCTGAAAGTGATTTTTAAAAATCACTTTAAGTGATTTAAGAATACTCCTAAATGTCAGCTGCAGTCAGGAGAAGATAGTTATTGGTCTGGTTTTAGAGAGAATTTTTGGCTCAGTTTCTTCTTCCTACCCTGCTCATCACTGATGTATTTTTAAATGAATCCTAAAATACACACCAGGAAACTCTATTAAATAAAAATCATGAATGGCATGCAGACTGTGCTATTACTGTGCGTAAGAAGATAACAAGACTCAAGAGACTGCCCTTTACATTCTGCTGCTCTCACTAACTACAGAGCTGGCCCAGCATATTCACATGTTCCATGAAGAAGGGAGAGTGACTTGAGTCCTAAACAATATGCCTGGAAAGAGGCTGGAGGAATAAGAGATCAGAGAGATAATCGGGATGCCATGAGCTGCAGCTCTCAGTGTTCTCAATTAACTAAGTGATTGGACATGCACAATCAGAGATCCCTACATCGTTTGTAGGTTATCAGCAATATTGGACATCAGATGGAATGGTGCTGGACTCCCCCTGCCAACAAACTGGAGGAAAGAATTAGAATTCTGAAAGCTTTTTTAAAGCCAGACTCTCACCTCAAGACACAATAAAAGAAAAGCTTTTAGATCATTCCTGGCAGAGGAGTTGGAAAGCTGCCATGCTCAGAGTAACTATGGTAATCCATATCAGGTTGCAGAAATCATCTTTAGCATACAGTCTTTTAAACCCTCCAAGAAGCTTTCTTCCTAATCTACTTAAAAATAAAAAATAAAGGGTGTTTCAAGGTCAAACAGTACCAATAATGAGATCAAAGACACTGAATGGGAAACAGGTCAAGGGTACATGTCCCTGAGCACCAACCGCTGTCTCTGCAAGGAAAGAGAGCTCTGAATCAAGAGGCAGGAGCTGGGTGGGGGATGGACGTTCCTGTCTTGTGCTCTGCATTGCCATGTGAGCTTGATCATCTATCATCTGCAACAAAGACTACACAATTAAGATGCACTGCAGAAAACCTATGCTTAATTGCTTTGATGCTTAGGTGATTGAGAGCTGAATACATTAGTGTGTCAAAATTACTGAAACAAAGGCCTTGATTCTGATCTCTTCTGTGTTGGTGCGAGTGGTGCCCAGAGTTCAACTTCGTAGGCATCTGAGGATTGCTGGAGCTTATTTAGGTAGTCAGGCTCAGCACTCAGTAACACTCCAAATCTATTTAAATATTTGGGGTTGCAGTATTCCTGGTCTAAAGGAATTTGATTCTGTTGTTCACTTAGGCACAATTAGGAGCATAAAAAATCAAATTCCATTATTTTAAAATTAGTTCAAAATTGAACCCCGTTACTTAAATACCCACGTACATGTAGTCCAGACTTTTGCCCTGCTTCACCCTGTTCTGTGTGCGTAGCAGCCTACAATATCATCTGTTCACCTTCATGAGTATTCCTCAAGTATTTGAGGGATCCCTGCATCTCTCAGGACACCTTTGAAATAAAGGCAAATGAGTATCATTTGGAGATGGACCCAAAAAAGATCAAGAAGACCAAATGTGGCACAGAGGCATTTGAGGGAAAAGGCAACATATGACCAATAAAAAGTCCTATATATTGAAATCCCAAACGGCTGTACTGTAAGGAAGACATATCAGACATCCTCAAGCCTCTGCTGCTTTACTTTGCTGCCTGCTGAGCCAGACACCAGCTTTCCCTCCGTGCAAACATGGGAACATCTCTGATGAGTCCAACACAATGTCAAAACTGAAAACTGTTCCACATCAATCTTACACTAAAGGGCCAAAATCCAAGAGATCAGGCGTCTATCACTGAATGCATGTTCACACACATTCTTCTTTTTTTTGATACTTCAACTGAATTTTCCTTAGTTATGGGGCTGGTTTTTCCTTATATGCAAAATGATCGTGCTTGCATGCACAAAGCAGCTGAATGCTTAACTGGCTGGTCTGTTCATATGAATACAATACAGGGCAAACATCTGTGGTTTTGGGGAAAAAAAAAATAGATGTCCAAAAAAAGCACGTAGGCAAAAAGCCTTAATAATGACAGACACAGCTCTGGAGATGCTTTGAAAGTCAGGGCTAAAATACCAATTTCTCTCGTTCTGTGTTGCAGTGACAAGATGCTGAATTGCTATGATTTCAGTAGTCCATAACTTATTTTATTATGTTTGATCTAACAGTGCTATGCATATTTCTTTGGTATGTGTTAACCATTATACTTATTACACATTAAGGTGGTTTTAGGTCTTATCATTTGTCTGTAATTTGGTATTAGAATTTAGATCATTCAGGTGCAGTAGCTGGGGGAATCCCTAACCTGCAATTTAGAAATGAAAAAAATAATTTTCTGCAATCAGAGTCTCCCAGAAGAGGATCTTTTTATGGGACTGCAGAGTTACAGGTGAAAGACTCTCAGTTATGTCCTCCAAACAGGTCTGAAAAAGTTACTGGCAGCACTCAGGATATAGCAGGGACCAATAATTTGAAGCTCAAGATGTGCACGATGGCATTTTTTCCCTCTCTTCTCTATTTCTGCTACAATCTCACGCTGTTTTCAGGATCACCACTGCAGTCCCTAACGCTCAGTTTTGTGTGCTGTGTCTCTGTGCCCGCTGCCTCAACAAGGGGTGTTGAGTAGGGCCATGACAAGGGAGACAGCAGGAGCATGAACTGGGGCACATTTTTTGTGGCTGACCTCCCATGTGGCAGAGAGCAATGTCAAGCTCAGCCATGGGTGCCCTGAGAGAGGTTTTCACTCTCAACTGCAGTGCCCATTTTGGTCTCCTTTCTTCCAGGATCAGCTGCTACTTGGTACAAAGCAGCAAGTGGAACCAGTTTCAAACTGATATTTGCAAATATTTAATTTGCACATGCAAAATGGTGCTAGGCTTTGGGTCATCTGCCCTTTACATTTTTGCCTTCTCCTTGGACACAGCTATTGACACAGGAAGAAGTAGGGTATGCAGTAACTCATTCAATAAGAAAAATCTAATAAATCTAGTTCATAAATCAAGCCTGCAATGAAGGCAGATCATTTCTCTTCAGCTATTTGCATAGCACCCTGCTGCCCTACCTGGCTGGTTTTTAGTTTAGGGAGAATATTCACAACCAGTCATCCAGTGCACATATGTTGATTTTAAGACACTGAATTATATCTTTAGAGGAGGTGCTGGCATTTATGTATCTTTTGTAAATATTCCAGAGGATTATTTATTAGATTCAACACTTTTTTTTTCTTTTTTCTTGAGAGAAACCATCTAGACAGATCATAATGAACTTCAAGATACGTGGATACAAAAAAGAAAACTTATAGCTCTCTTTTGGCAGGTAAAACCAACAATGATGAGTGATAAATCCTCCCATTTGTTTGACAAGTGCTGTTTCACTGAGAAAAGCCTAACAAGACTTTTACATCATACTCATTAGCTTTTTCCAGAGTATCTCAATGCTCTTTGCACATGAAATGGCCACACAGATCCTACTGAACAACCCAGAGTGGGTTTTGCTTGTCCTTCTCTCTACAGAAGCAGGTCTGGAGCCAGTAGTGCCTCTTTCATTAGTTGGTGTTATCTGCCCCCTTTACCACATCCTCTTCCCCTTACCATATACCACGTTCCACAATCCAAGAAGATGTCTCATCTTCAGCAGGAGGAGATGACACCAGCCCAAGAACCACGAGAAAATTCATTACCCAATGAGGTGCCATACTCATCAACTGCAATCAAAGAGGCAGCAGGTGAGATCAGGAGAGAAGCAAACCAGTATGTGGTCAAAAGTCCACATCTGCCACTGCTTCCGCTAGCTGTAGGGCTCCGAGGTGGCACATTTCTCATCACCTCTGTTCAGCAGAGGGGGAGCTGTCAGGTCTGAGAGCTGCTGTGACCTGTGCCAAAGAGCAGGCAAGAATGAAAATAAAGATGGTGATTGCACCTGTGAGTGTGGGTCGGAGTTGCCTTGTATTACAGTCACCAACTCTGCTGCAGCACCCCTAGCCATGGAGCAGCAGCACATCCAGTGTCTGCTGCCAGCAAGCCACATTCCCATGGACCTTTCCCTTAAATGAACTTTGCTTATTTTTGTCATATGAACGTCCTTTAGCACACACGCTGGTGGGACATGCTTGCTAGGGCAGCTCTGCTGGTGACTCTGAGCAGACTACTTGCAAGAAGACGTGTGTACCCTCTGTGAGCACTTTGGGACACTGCTGTACCGTAGTGCAGTGCCTGGCTTCCCCAAATAATCCTGTGGCCTCCTCCAGTCCAGTCTCCCTCTGAGGAAGAGGGCAATACAGGCAGGAGTGCAGCTATACAGAGCTCCTCTGCGAGAAGGCAAGTAGAAGCACTTCCATTCTTCCCTCAAGCAGTCCCTTGTACACACCCCCACAAAAAAAGGCATGCATGGAATGTCAGTGAGTGTTTAATTAATAAGTTATTATATAATTACTCTGCTAAAATGAGCATCCTTTGAAGAAATAACATCTAGGGAGTAAAAGCATGAACGAGACTCTAACTGTCATCTTTATGGATGTCTGCTGTTGGGATATGGCTCCTTCAGCTGTGATGGAAGGAGCTTATAAGTCTGGGAAAGAGATACAGGAGCTGTTGCACACACTTCTTGTATGCACATTTTCCACCTGGAAAATGTCTGTGAAGATACGGTCTGCTACACTGTGTCTCTGGCACAGGAGGGAGAAACAGATGGAGAGATCATCTAAAACCTTTTGTTCTCCATAGTTAATAACCTGGAGCTCTTCTAATATCCAACATGTCTAGGTTGGCTTCATCTCCATGTGCATGCTCTTCAGAGGAAAACCAACTACATTCACCGGTTGGCTAATACGAAAATGTGTGACTGGTTTACAAAGAGAAACAGATAATCTCTTAAAACCGCTGTGTCCTTTACGAAATGCTGTTTACAACAGATCTGTCATGAACATCAGTAACTCACCAAGTCGTCTTAGCACAACATGACATTTTAGCACCAGCAAAATTGGGAATGAAACCACATTTTGACACAAGTTTAGAAATCAGAAAAACTTTTCTTTTATTTTTTTTTAAACTCAAACACGTTGATCTGTTCTAGTGGAAGACTGCAGTGCTTCTGAACAAAGACTTTTTAGCATATCGTCTTATTCTGAAAATATAGCATTGGGCTTATTTGGAATTAAACAAAATTTTGAAATTGTTCTTTTATCATGAAAGAAATAGCTATTTCAGTCCAGCTAACCAACAATACAATATTGCTGGTGGAAGAAATTTCCTTCCTAGCCCCTGCAGAGTTTGTTGTACACTCTGAAATACATGATTTTACTATCCTTAATTTACCATGCAAAGCTACAAATAGCACTGGCCATAAAATTATCCATCCATTGTTAAAATACAGCTGGAATACACACCCTCCTTTGACAGTGGATTCCAGAGGAGGACATCACACTGCGTGAAGAATCACAGTCTTATTCCAATCCACAAAGAGCGGGTATCGCCGACTGACAGGAGGCAACCAGAGCATCTCCCCAGCCTTTACCAAAATGTACCCTTCAACAACTGAAACAAAAGTCTTTAGATCCTACAAAGTCCTTGTCTGATGTTGGAGCCCGTGGCTTAGACTCTGAAGCAAAATTAAAAAATTTTACCTTTCACCATTACGAGTTGCTATGGGAAGCCAACGTTTTTCATTCAATCTGCAGCTCTCAATTTCCTGTTTATAAGTCACCTGCTTTCTATGACTTAGAGGGAACACAGATTTTTCTTGGGACACCAGGACTCAAGGGAATTACCTGTAGTTAAACATCTGATTAATGGCTCATTAAGAATCAGCAACAGTGTTTATTCAGTCCCTGTCTGAGTGTGGTTTTGCAATTATGTGCTTTTGAGACTGCAGGTGTGTGAAATATTCATAACTGAAAAGGAAATATGATGGAAGTGCAGTTTACATTTACTCAAGGGCTAGCTGTTCTGGATTATAAATATAAAACAGAAAAGCAAAAGTGCAATTATTACTCTGGCCAGGGAGTACCCAGACACTCACTAGACTCTTTACAAACATATTAAACACTACATTTCTGTCTCAAATAATTTATTCTAAGTGGCAGAGCCTTCTATCCCCCTCATGCCACCTCTGGTACATGCTACAACTAGACACAAGGCTTACTTGTAAAAGCAACATTCATCATTGGATGAATTACTCATGTAGTAACCACGGCACCCCGAAGGGTCTGTGCTTCTCTGGGGGCACATCAGAGAAAGAGAGAGACTGGACCTGTCTGCTGGGTTTCTGGTCATATATTAAAATCACAGTATTGGGGCTTTAATTCTGTATAATGGTGAATTATTCATTACTCTCATCCCTTAGCTGAGCCCAGAAGGACATAGGGTTTGGCGACTCTCTCTTGCATATGACATGCTTCTGCCATTTGCTCCATCAACTCCAGAGCAGGTGCAAACATTGGGCAGATGCAACTTTTGACCACATGCCCAGCCAGCTAGCAACAGGTTACCAGTAATTTTAAAATATGCAACCGTAATGCTCTAGTTTTGAAGATGAAACAAGGACTGGAGAGAAGGAGGAGGGATGGGAGGTTGGTACCTGAACAAATGTTGTGACTCAAGAAGAGTTTCCACATTGACTTCAGGTGGGGAGTCTTCTGAAACAGTTAACTTTTCCTTGCTGCATCTGCTGCTCTAAACATCAAGCCTTCCCAAAAGCTGCTTCCTTTTTCTAATTTATTTTATGCTGTTGTTTTTTAAAAGGGTTGTTTCAGAATTCCTCTGGGTCCTGTATATGCCATGCTACCACCTTGCAGAGGCTCTCAGTGGTACTGTACAACTAAATATTAGTCACAGGAGAATGGGAATGGATAGCCAGGCAGAAACAAATCTAAAAGCAGTGAACCATCAAATGTGAGGAATGCAGGAGGAAGCTGACAGATGAAGGACTGTACAGAGTCCCTAAATCCAAAGTGCATTTCTGAAAGGGCACTTTCTTTCAAGAGGAGTATTTCTAATAGTCTCTCTCCACTGCAAAAGGGAAGAACTTATCTGTTTGCCATTGCTGATTGCCTAATGTAAAGTCCTTTATATTAGCCTAAAAGAATGCAGACGAGTGCTTCCAGTTGGTGGGAGGCCACATGCAGGGTGGCCATGGCCAGGCAATGCCTGGTGTCTGCTCCCCGACTTGCTGCAGATACAGTGCAGATCTGGTGGGTACAGCCTGGCCCTGGAGGCTCCCCCTGCCCGAAGGCAGCAGTTGGATCTCTCCTCACTTTGCTTTCTCTTCCCCAGGCTGAAAAAACCCACAAGTGTGCTTCCTTCTCTTGGCTTGTGGATAGGAGTAGCCCGAGAGAGACTCTATGGATGGGCATCTACAGCATGAGACAAGAGCTCCAGATGTTTGGAGGGGGACAGAGGAACTCCCAGGCAGTGACCATACTGAAGACCCCACAACTCTGGGCTGAATCCTACTATGATTTTTAGAAAGATGCCCAAACCCATTTAAAAAATGTATTTAATGTTGGGAAATCCACCATGGTCTGTGGTAAGCTGTTCCAGTGTTGATTACTAAAATCATTGCCCTTTTTTCTATTCTGAGTGTTTCTCACTCCAGTTGCTAGGCTCAGATCATGCCATGACGTCCTCCATGACATTCAAGGTTCCTCTGCTGCCAGAAGTCTTCCTCAATGTTAGTACTTGTAAGATCCCTCCCAACTCCTTTTGGAGAAGCTAATGAGATGGAGCCACTTTCAGTCTGTAAGCCAGGACATACAGAATCATAGGATGGTTTGGGCTGGAAGGGACCTTAAAGATCATCTAGTTCCAACCCTCCTGCCATGGGCAGGGACACCTTCCACTAGACCAGGTTGCTCAAAGCCTCATCCAGTCTAGCCTTGAACACTTCAGGGAGGTGGCATCCACAGATTCTAGACTTCTAGAGCTCAAGCCATTCTTGTAATAATTTTTTTTTCAGAAGCATTTCTAAATTTGTCACATAGTGTCACAAAAATGGTGTGTCTTCATTTCTCTGTATAGTGATAGTATCTGCATGAACTCATTCTTCCCCAGTTCACACATTCAAGGTTTCTATTTAATTTCTCAGCCACTGCAGCCATTCACATTGAGGTGTTTATAATTTCAAAAATACAGTCACCTTAGCCAGTAAGCATGACCTATTTTCTTGGTTCCCAGACCTCATATTTTCTGTGTTTTTCAAATGAGTCTGATTGCTCATTGGATCCAGATCACTATGAAGAACTGATTTATTATTTACTAATCTGCTTGTTTTTCTGTCATCTGTAATTTTTGTCATTAGTATTTGGATATTTTCTTCTAGATCATCGATAATGATGCTCTACGACACTGAATCAAAAATAGATTGCGGGGCAGCTGAAGAGAAGCAGCCACACTGAATGTTGGTTCCCTGCTCCCAATTCCTGTAACGCAGCTAAAATATCTGTAAAGGTGAAGGCCATTTTGAAGGCCCATTTAAAAAACTTTTGGAAAGCCTCCAAAATAGAAGAAGGGAGACTTCTGCACCATTGCCAAGAAAAACAAAGCTTGAATCTGTTGGTTTGTTTGTTTGTTTGTTCGTACAAACGTTGTTTCATGAGAAAATACTTTTTAACTACATCAAGGATTTAAAGTCCTGAAGGATAAGGACATAACAGAGAAGTCATCACATTATTGCCTTGTTAACTCTTTCCTATTGCTGGCATACATGCAAAAGTCTGAGAGAAAATTCTCCTTGTTAAAATGTCTTTCATCCTTTCAGATTTGAGGAGAGCCACCATTTATTCTCAGCTGTCATTTCTAGTAAAATAGAGAAAGTCTGGGAAAAAAAATCCCCTCGCAACCTTCCATCTTATTCTCTTTTTGAAGCTGGCTGTTTGATAAGTTCCAGCAATATGAAGTTTCAAAAAGCCAACTGTTTCCTTTAAGTTTGAACTATAATAGTTTCCTATTATAATTTGAATACTGGTCAGGCTTTTTAATCTACTGCAGAAAGACATTCAAGGATGTGCCAAATGTTATATGTTAGCTTTATTTATTGTAGTATTGTCAGTTCTATCTTTTTTTTTTTTTTTTGGTAAAATACATGAATACACAATGGTAGTCCCCAACCGATAGAGCTTCCACCAAGCAGCAACCCAATAAGTGGGTTTAGGGCACTGAGTTAGTGACAAAAATAGCAAGCCACTTGCATTTCTTAACCAGTCTTGCACTATGAATGTCTTCTGCCACCTGGCCAGGGTATTTGTGATGTACTTCTAGGAAAGACAAGCTTTGAAACAGCTTCAGAAGAAGATAAGGCTGAAAGAAGGTTGTGTTCATGCGTGTGCTTGCAAGTATTTTATCTTTGTGGGGCCCAAAAGCAAGCACAGAGAACCCAGCTGTGACCACTCTCAGGGAAACCACATATTTAACTGTAGGTGTGTACTTGTACCCAACTAAATCAGGACTCCTGGTGGCTTGTCTCTCTAACTCTCATTTTTACCACGGGGACTTGTTGAGTTGCTCAGCCATTTGCGGTTCTCTTGTTGGTAGACACCTTCTTAATACATAAGATCTTTCTAAGATTGATACAGAGAAGGTCATATGCTTTTCCTCAGTTGTGTGATCAATGCTATTCAAAAGTTTAAAAATTATATAGCAAACGACAATAATTGTCAAGGTTTAGGTGTATGTCTAGTGAATTCATTGCTACCTTTAAGAGTCAATTTGCCATACCTCTGATGGAGTAAGACAGTCTTGTAAACAAAAGAGACTGTAAGAATATAAAAGGAAAAGAGAATGAGGCTTTTGTCCTCATTGTCACGTAAAATATCTCTCTCTTCCCCTGGTGTAGGAATACTTATCAATACTATATTTGAATCCTACCTATTAAATAGCGGAAAATAGAACCATTTCACTGAACTAAAACCCGTTTCTAAAAGAGGTTCAATCTGAGAATTCACTAATAGCATCATTAAAATTAGAGTCCAGTTCCCAGGCTCTAGCCTGTAGTCCCACAGGGCAAGGACAATACTGCGCTCAGTGTCATCCAAGTCGGTGAAGCCTCATCTGCTCCACAGCCAGGGGAATCTGTCCTCGGGAAGTCCTTCTCCATTTCTTTCATCTAAAAGCCTTAGCCAGGAGTCTGAAGTCTCTTCATTGTCACAACGTACAGAGCAGGCCTGCCCTTCATTTCAGGGTTTCAAACCAAAAAAACGCAACTGGTGCTCTAATTAGCAGCTCTGCTGACTTCTTCTGAACTGTGAAGGATTGAGGAGTCACAGCCAACCTTTGATTTAAAATCAAGAGGGTTACAGTCTGGCCTTCCTTTGAGAAACTGTGATTTCCGCACTCCAGTACTTATTAGGAAGGAAGCTTTTACTGCCATACATATGCTTTATTAAAAGGCTGAACTTTTTAATAGATGAGAAGTTACACCCAGATGTTCAATTTCATGCCTTCTTTCTCCATGCCCACTGGAGATCCGTGGGGATGGGGCAGCAATGCCTCTGCTGCACCATTTCTCCAGTTCACTGTGAGGAGGTTTGATGCAGAGAAAAACCAATGCTGTGATGGTTACTTTGCTGGTTATATAAGGGCTTGGGGTTGGGTTTTTTTGACTTCTCTGTTACCAAGGTTTTTCAAAAATCCACAATAGGCCCAATTTAGCCTGACCCTACACTGAGTGCCTTGCAGCGTCTGTGAGAGCAATTAAGAAGCACTATTCCCAAAGCTGTCTTCTCCTCAATTATGTCAGCAAACAAAGAGGCGTGACTGTGTAAGACCCTCTCTATTAAACAAGCCAGGCCTACTTATTTTCGCTTTGATCAGGGGAATGAAGTCAGCAGGGAACAAGGAAGGCAAAGCAGCATGTTCTCTCTTGGACTTCTGAAGTTTACAAACAAAAAAGAGAGAAAGAAAATAATGATGATGTGCAACTTGAAGCTTGACCTGTCCTTTCCGCAGAGCACAAGCAACAACAAGCACCGTGCAGGACAGTGGGGCCTCAGGCTCCTGGGACTGGAAACTGGTCAGCCATTATAGTTAGCATAACAAAAAATCAAAGAGAAATTTCCACTGGGAATTTATCTTTCGAAATCCCTCCTTCTTCAGAGGAGTTCGTAACAGGATGATCTATTTTTTGTATCTCTTTCTGTTTCAGATGTGGCAAGAGATACCATTAATTGCTGTGCCTTTACCTCATCACTTAAGAAACTACATAAAAGCCAAGGCATTTTGATACCTTGAACTGCATTATTCTTTTTATTGGTATAAATGTATATTTAGTCTGCTAAATATAAAATGACAATATGTTTCAAAAACTAACAATATACTCTTTTCTTTCTCTCAAATTTCAGTAATTGCTACTTTGGGTTAGTTTTTTTTGGTTGGGCTTTTTTGGGCAAAGGTTTTTGGCTGAGCTTTTGTGCAGAGACAGAATAAATGTGGTCCTACATCACAGATCCCCCATCACCCCTGCAGTCTCTGCTAGAAAAGCCAACTTTGCATTTCACAGCTAATGAAACATTCAACAGTGTCTGGGCAGGGAGGGTTACTATCAAGCTCTCCCTACTGGGAGGTATATCATAGTGCTTCTTAAATCAGAAATACAGCATCTGTATTAACTATTTTGACATCACTCTTAAAACATACTTGGTCTTGCATGTAACAGCCTGGAAGACAAGAGCTATTCTAGCTCCTCAGGGTCCCTAGGAAGCAGTCTCAGGAGTTACAGTAACTCCAGCAAAGCTGCACCACATGGAAAACCTGCACGTATCAGTTGGCAAACTTCTCAGCAATGTCTCTAGGATGAATGAACAGGGGACTTGTTCAGGGGCTTATTTTTTTAAACATAGATTTAATATTTGCAAAAGCAGTGGTTGCACCACAACGGGAACAGAAGCCGCTTCCTTATCTGCAGACCTATGTGTTGGTGCGTGCAGAGGTACTGACGACTGGGGAGACAGCAAGCTGGCATTACAGCTCTTTATGTAAAAACTTGCCCGACCATTACTTCATTTTAATCTCCTATTTATTACTGGTTGCATCTGCTTATAAATTAGGACAGTAAGCTGTCTGGAGCTCTTAATGGCACATTTGACTGCTGCTTTGAAAGATCATCTGTACAGTCAACAAAATAATATTAATGGGTCATTACACTGGTAAAGCAAACCACGGAATGATAACAGCAGTAGCATGAAAAGGATGGTGATAATGAACTCTTGGAACTTCTCCAGTGCCTGGTAGCCAAACACTTTCCAAAGGAATCCAGAATCTTTCACCCCATTTTACACCTGGGAAAACTGAGAAAAGGAGCAATATCTGGATTGTCAAATAGTAACACAGGCAGATGTTTGAAGCTCAGAAAGTGAAATTGATATTTGTCATAAGCCATATTCTAGAATTTTTAGTTTATCATCACCTTCTCTTTTTGAGTCTGAGACTCTGCCAGCTTCTCTGAAGGAGGAGGAAAGGCTGTAGTTGCCCATTGCATCACCCCCATTTGCTAGTTTGTGCCCGTAGTCTTTCAGCTCTCTAGAAGTATCCTTCATCCCTAGAAGAGCTCATTTCCTAAAGACTTGCTGTGTATGCTGATGACTTTTTTTAGGGCTTGCCTGGATGGAGATATGTGGGAAAATTAATCCAAAAATCCTCTGTGAACTTGCTCAGAATCAAAGTAGCCTCAAGTGATTTAATCTAAGTTAATGAAGGCCTGACTGAGCCTATCTGCACAAAGCTTTTGGTGTCATTTGAATCATCAACTTGATCATATCCTTTATTTCGGATTAACAGCATTATAGACAAACCCTCTCAAAATAAAGGAGAAACTCCAGAAGTGGGTTACTATCAATAAGCATTTTCATAGCAACTATGCTACAAAAGTCAAATCTTATAGTCCAGATCAGGGAAGACAAGAGGAGTCTGCATCAGAGACTCATGAATAAAGAAATCAAAACCACAGAAGTTGCTCTGGGTCCTTACTTCTGAGGAAGAACAGAAGAGGGAGTGGCTTGATGCAGACACTGTATTAGCATAGGGAACCTGTACTGGGACAGAGTGCTGAGGGGAGAGGAGATGCAGATGTGGGGAGATGCACAGCAGTTAGAAAATTAGACTTCCAGTAAAGTCACCTACCAGATTTGTCACCACTCTTATGGTCAAGTGCAAACTTTGTGACATGTGGTTGAGCTCCTAGAACTCCAGGATCACTGTGATGCAGCATGCAAATGGGTTACGTGTACTTCCGACCATCAGATCTGTGACTGCCATTGATTTGAGGAGGCTGCACTTGCAAACATCTGTTTGAGAACTGCTTTTTGAGCAATTATTCGGGATCCTCAGCTTTCACTGAAAGACATCTCTGACCCTTGTGGCTGGAGAGAAGCACCTGAAAGCGTAACTCCCTAGGGACCAAAATTAAGACAAATAAACTCAGATTTCACCCTTTTCTTTTGAATTTTTCTCAATTTCTCATGCGTTTCAGACCAGTCTCAACATGGTTATTCAGGACACAGTTCTCCCCTCCTGGTGTGGGAGGAGGGGTCCGGTAGAACATTCCCAGGAGAGAGCCCCGTCTCCTGGGGACCTTCCTCTCCCAGAAGGAGGTGACTGAGCCTGCAGCAGCCGTACTTCAAACACTAAAAGCTAGGTTTTTCTGCTAATCTGCTCCATTTAAACAGAAGCGGCACAGTCAGTGCTGGAAACAGACCAATGCCTTGGAGAAATACTGCAGTTTCTCCCAGCTTTGGAACCTAGGCATCATTTCTGATCTGCCCTGTATGCTCTCACTAGATCAATGTATCATCACACCAGTTCCCTCTGCTGAAACAGGGTCATCCTTCTCCCCGCACAGCAAAACATCTCACCCAGGCTCTCATCATCTTATACCACAGATCAACTCTAATTTTCTTTTCTTTAACACAGAAAACTGTCATTTTGCCCTGCTTGTATCCTCTGAGAACATCACTGTAAAGACAATTTTCTTAGCTTCATTTCAGAGTATGTCCTTCCCTTCTACATAGCCCACCTCTCACCTCCCTTCAGCAGCCGCATCAAATCTAAGCTGCTTGGTTTGTATTTTCAAAGTGCTTCACAACTTATATCTGACCTACCCATAATTTTTCCCTGAATTTAAAGAGATCAGCTCTCACCTTCATTCAGTCCCAGTGCCACATGGAAGCAGCCCCAAATCCTTCCCCTAGACTCCTCAATACAGCTAACTAACATGAAACAGCAATTCTTCCCTTCTGTGCCACAGACTGTGGCAGATGGCACCACCCTGTTTATTAGAGGATAATCCTTTTTTAAAGGAAGATAAGGAAAAAGAAATACACAGAAAGTTTAATGAAGACTTTGAAATGGAGTTCCCGAATCTTTTCACAGACTGGAAGTCATCCCTGGGGTCACCAAGTGCAGTCCCTGCTATCATATGCTCTGCATCATAGTATCACTCCATAAACTTACTGAGCTCTGGCTTAAAACTAGTTGGGGTTTTGTTCATTGCCATTCCTACCAAAAAGCTGTTCCAGCCTCCCTGTCCTAACAGCTAGAAAACTTCTTCTGATATCCAGTGTGAGTTTATTCATGTCCCTTTATTCTTATGATAACACTGTTCTCTAGTGCTAGCCCTTTTTCCTAATGTTTTTTCACATAGTAACCATAACCCTGCTAAGCCTTCATTTTGTTATGATCAACAAGCCACACTCTTTTAGCCTCCTCTTGAAAATCAGGCTCTCCATTCTCCTGATCTCCGTAACATGCCCATCTGCATACACCCCTGTTTTAATTCACATTTTTTGAGCACAGATATTCTACAAATGAATGTGTCAAGCAAGGATGTTAACAGCTCCCTATCTATACAGCTGATACTTTTCCTGCTGTAGCCTATATGAACCAACCCAAACCATCTATGCTCTTTTCACAACTCATCACAACAGTGGGCATAAAAATTTTGTCCAAAAATTGTGATTCTGTAGAGCTGATGCCAGACTAAAAGGCCTGTACACACCAGTCTCCCTATTTCTCTCCCTTTCTTAAATACAGATACTGTGTTTGCTGTTCTTCAGTCACACAGTGCCACCCTTGAGTTGATAGATTTATTAAAAACTCTTACTACCAGATTTGCAATTTCACACATCAATTCTTCCAGAACTTTAGGACCAAAAGTTTCCATTCCACACTCTGCCCCAAATATTTTTTTGTGGTTTGGAAAACTTTAAGCTTTTATTCCACTTATGGTGAGCCAAACTCTGTTCTCACGTGCTCCTTACCATTGGCCACTGCACTTTTACCCCTGTACAAACTGGTTCCCTTGAGTTTCTGTGCACACACATTGAGATACAGTCCTCGATATGGTGAGTGATGATTCTATGCCTACAGTGAAAGTATGATATTGGATTTGTGCTGAAATGTTAAGAAACTCATAGGATATATTGAGCATTTCAGAAACTTCGTAGGGGTATTAAGAAGAACAAGTATGTTTTAAAAACCTCTCTGTAATGCTTGAGGTGGAATAAGCACATATATCGACTGGGCCATTAAAACAAAATCTCTCCCAGGATTTGAGTGCATTTCTGCAATAAAGAGAAGAGAACAATGCTTGTGGCAATGACAGCCTCAGTAATTGCCTGGGGACCTCATGAGAAACTGAAGCCCAAAAGATGAAGGAAAGAGGGAATACCACAACAAAAAAGGTGAAAACAAATATTGCAAGGCACCTGAACAGCTATTTCACTGCCACAGAAAAAAATGCCATGTGCTTTCTTTAGGAACAGCATCCTAATACTCTTGCTTTCAATGAAATCAATCAAGAGCACTTGAAGAGTCCATTAGCATCACAGTCAGCTGCTGTGCTATGGATCTGCTTTCTGATATCCATGGAAGCACTCAAATTCTCCTAGTACAGCCCCCTCTAAGTCTGTCTGACACAGAAATGGGCCCCACAGCTAAAGCACTTCAAGCTCCCTCCAGATAAGGCTTAACTCAAAGCTCTGTAGCTGGTGAAATCATTCAGCTGCAGGGCCCGAGAAGAGCAGGACATCCGCTGCATGTCTTGGCGAAAGTCCTGAGAGGCAGCTGGTGTTCACAGGAGCACAAGCAGACACAAGGAAGGGGCAGTGGAGGATGAAGCATTTAAAATGCAAGTGATGTGAGCAGGTGGGGTACCAAGAGAATCGATTAAGCTGCTTCTTCCTATTTCACCCTGGGCAAATCACTCCCTAAATTAACACCCAGCCCATCTAGGTGCAAAAGAGATTACATCTTTTCCCTCCCTCCCCCTTGAAGCATAAATACTTGAAGCTGGAGTCGCGGGGGCCAAACAAGTCCAAGTACCAGGCAGACGGAGCAAGCTGTCCGGCCCTGGACCAGGACTGGCATGCTGCTGCTAAGCAACGCGCAGGCACAACCCGCAGCCCTGTGTCGGAAAACCAATCAAGGCAGCATCTCGCTCCCCTTACATTAAATGTCAGTTTACAAATGGAAGCGACAGATCACAAACCATATCCCTCTGTAACAGTGTGGTCTCATCCTGAACCCATCTCCCCACGCCCGGCTCGTGCAAGCTGATTCTGCGTGCCCTGGAAGCACACCTCTGCTAAATCACTCCCCAAGTCTCCAAAGTATAGTTGTGTTTTACAGTCGCTGTCAAACCAAAACGTTTCATGTTAATTTCTTACAACCTACTTCACTGTCTGCTTCGCCTTTATTTGATATTTATTCCCCTGTCAAACATGCATTTATTTGTTGACATTTTTATTAAATTAGACTGCAATAAATCTGTCTGCATTTATGTTTATATCCCTTCATGTTCAAGCATGCAAAGGACCCCAAAGTTAGGTGCATACATGGCCAAATGCTCATAAGCATTTCACAGGGGGTAAATAAAGTCAAAGTACTGGTAATCAAAAATGATAATGACCCAGCGTGGCTGGGCTGGAAGGGGACCACTGGAAGCAAAGTTTCTGTTGAAGTGGGCAATCTTCTCTCTCCTGAGCAGAAGAGAGGATTCTGGGAACAGCCCCACTTCTAGACTGTGAAAATTCAATTTTTTTATTTCCTTGTAGACAGGATAAAGAATTTCTTGAGCACTAGTATCAGCAGAGTTTTTTTCAGAGTAAAAAATAGCTTTTAAATGGTTGCACATTGCAAAACATTGCCGTAAGATACAATATCAATGAAATTCCAGCATGCAGTTAGTGGTCAAATGCTACTCAGCTCTTAACAGAGAATTAAAAAAATTCCTTAGCTTACCAAGCACTGGGTAAATACATTTGTGCATGGGAAAAGTGAGGCATAGACCGTTGTGATCTGCCTGATGTCACCCATCAAGCTGTCACCAGTCAGGAATAAAGATCAGACCAGCTAAATGCCATCTGGAAAAACCTGAGGGACCAGATCAGCTGTCTCACATTTGTGTCATTTGAAGCTTCTTCACGAAAATTCTATATAAAAGAGTATTTCTGTGTAGTATCTTTATATCATAGCTGCAGTAGGGAGAAGTTAAAAATTCACAACATGCAAGGTCACTCAAGGTTGAGGATTTTCCTCAGCTCTTTCCTGCTGTCCCTTGTTGTATCGGTCACGCCTGATATTATGCAGCACACGTGCCCTGCAATTCATAAGCGTAACGGTGGCATGCTAAAGAGGGTCCTCATGCCTTATTTCTCCCTCCATGCCATTCACACCGAACTTGATAAAAGGAATGCAGAGAAATTCAGAGCAGCTCCTCCAACTTCAGAGGACTCTGAACAGAGGAAATTTTTGCTAAATTACAATGTCTCGAACTTGGCAACAGCACACTGATTATGTCTCATTGTGACTGTGATGTCCTTGGCGATGGAGCTGGGAGACCACAAAGTGAATATAATGCTCCTATATGTGACTCTAATGACTGATGATGCTCTGCTGTGGGTAGCAATTTTGAAATAACCAGGAATGACGACAAAGAATATTGCCTTTGTCTTTTTGCTTCAGAAGAACTTTACGTGTAACTAAGGATTACAGCACAGTATTGCCAGCTACACACTCTGCTAATAGGGAAATTTGCAGCCCCATCAAGTAGTTTGTGCTAATCTGCCCTATATATAGTCCTGCAGGTAGGCTGAGTGCACAAAGGGGGGAAAGGTGAGTGCTCACTGCTGGGCAGGACGTTCTCACATGCAGGATGAAATCTCAGGACACGGGGACAGCCAACAAGTGCTGCAGATCACACAATCAAATCAATAAATTAAATGTAGCATTTTTAAATTGGGTGCCAGATGCTTTCCTCATTCTGGTTACTTCATGTCATTCTCATAGCTCAGAGGAACTGTCACACTGAATAAAACAAGTGCTGATCCCGCAGAGGGATGAATTGAATGCTTCGGTGACATGCAGCGAATGCAGTTATGCTGTCTTCAAGACCTGACCTAGTATTGCTGTTTGCCAACCCTTTGTGCCACACAGAAGGGCCAATGTGCTCAGGAGTATCTTGTATTTCGTGACACTACTCAGAGTTAGCATATGCACAGGGGACACACAAAGAGTGTCCCACGTTAGACAGGGATGATGGAGTTTCACTCCTTCCTTAACTATCACCTGACAGAGCATGAAGGACTTTGGTACAGACAAATGCCGTCGTCAGATGAATGGAAAACACCGTGTGTCAGCAATCATCATGTGGATGTGAGAGGTGAAGAATAACTCGCAGAGGAAATCGCAGAGAGAGGCTGAATGCAGATCCCCCCACTGACATCTTCTGCAGAAAGCTCCAGATCTCCTCCGAGCCTCACCCTCCCATGCCCATGCCAGCCCACCACGAGGAGCCCTGCAGACCTGAGCCCTCACTCCCAGTTTGCAGATCCAACCTGGCTGTGGGACTGCTGAGCGCTGCAGGAGGTGGCTCCAAGCACACTGACCGTTACATACGAGCTGACTATTTTGATTTTTACACACTGTCTGAACAAGCTAATTTAAACTTGTGCAGGTCAGTCTCCAGAGATCAAAGACTGACATAAGAGGGGCACAGAAATCTATTTCTGATCTGCCAGAACAGCAAGTCCTGAAATGTGCAAGTGCTGCACTTGCAGTGCGTGACTGTTTGCCTTAGAATGATGGGAAAATAGGAAAAGAAGAAATCGGTTAACTTCAAGATAACACAGCTGATTTGGAGAAGTGCCACCATGAAGCCTTTGCTTTGATAGTCATTCGGAATTCTGAAGATATTGGACTGAGCAAATTTTGGTTTAACCCATCCTGAAGGATTTAAAAGTCAAGATATTGTTCTGAAAATGAGCTCTTCGCTCAAACCCCCATGCAGACTTGATTACCATGGTGGCCTTTCTGTTCCGGCAGTCATGGTTTATTTATCTTCTCCCCTCCCATCACTGCAGGTGCCAATGGAGAACAGAAATGTAATGACAGGCCTGAGTAAATAAATCCCTGTGAAAGTCTTTCCCTATGAAGACAGCAAGTCAGTGCCCACAGCATCTAATCTCCTTCTGCTTGTGAACTCACAGAGAAAATGATGCAGAGAAAGTGATGTTTTCCTGACACGTCAGGAACAAATTTAGGTGGGGTACAGAAATCTGTGTTGTGTTCCATCCAACAACAAGCCAGAGGGTCTAATTGAATGAGAAGAGACTGATCACACCTTAAGGCTGTTCCAATAAGCTACTAAGAGGGCAAACAAGTGGTTTTCTGTGCACCAAAAGTCTGCCTTTTTGCTCCTGCCTTACATTGTTCCTTCTAAATGGAAACCGTTTTGAAGCTCAGTTTGTGTGCCCTCAACACATTTCATAGTATTGCAGCTTTCTGAGCAAAATTCATTCCTTGCATGGGGTGAAGGCCATGCCCAGGACCTGTTTCCACCTCAGGCTAGAGGGTTGGGTTTTTCACAACTTTAAATGGTGATAAGAGCTCTGGTGGTCAGGCTCTGAGGAATCTAGTGGAAGCAATTTAAAATGTTAGGGTTCACAGCAGTCTGCTCTCCCCAGAACAATCAGAGGCAAACACGTGCCTGCATTTCAGTGGCTTCGGTGTAGAGGGTGGCATATCCATGCGAGGCCATCGTCAGCCACAGCTTCAGCCGAAGCACTGAACTTCGTGCTGAAGCAGCTGCGTGGCTCTGGCTCCTGGGCCGCAGCCGAGAGGACAGATCTTTGCTAGCCCCATCACTCGACCCCATCTCTCCGTGCTCTCAGCCTCCTGCTGCCCCCTCAGCACACAGACAATTTGCATTCATTGTGTTCGCTGCTTCTGCAGGATTTCTTGGCCAGGATCTTTTGAGAGAGAGGTTTAGCAGTGGTGCAAAGAGTGAGCTGGGCATTGTCGTAACTCCAGAGGCGCTGGGTGCCTCCCAACCCCCAACTGCAACCTCCCACCTGCAGAAGAAGAGCCAGGACACGCAGCACCATGTGGCTGGTAGGAGTCCCTGTGTGCTTGTGCATGCAGACCATCACACGGGAAAGCCCAGCCACACGGATGATTTTTTTGCATGGCAATTTGCATCTACCAAAGTGAACGGCTGTCCCTGCTTCTCCTTCCTCAGGCCTGCTTTTGTGTTTCAAATGAGTGGTTTTTACCTTCTTTCCTGCAGCTGAACATTGCTTTTCCTCAGAAACACTGGGGAACAATTAGAGCAATGAGAAAATGGTAAAAATAACACAAACCCAGCATATTTCTCATGACACTGACAGTCAGAATGCTGTTTAGTATGGAAGAGAGCAGAAACATTAACACGTTTAATAACCAAACAGGTGAGCATGATCTGTACTTTAAACCACTAGCAACCATGCTCTCTTTGTTAGAAATATTTCAGAAAGCCAGAATACCTCCATGGCCATGTGAACACACTTAACAGTGCTCAGTAATTTGACACTTGGGATGACAATCACTGTATTTTTTATGCTGTTTCATTTGTGGCAGTACTGCAGTACGAAAACATTCAAAGACTGCTAGGTTAAAATATGTGTTTTCCCAGTGGTAATTAGTACAAGAAAATGAGGCTAAACATATTAGTTTGAGTTGGCTTTTTCATTCTCTTCCTGTAGTTTTATACTTCACAGTCGCAATAATTGTAGCCCTTATGAACAATTATGTAAAATTATGTAAAATGCAATATGATCAAGGTATTAGACTATTATTATCCCAGCTGCAAATGCATGAATCATTACTACAGAGTACCTAAAACCCCCAGAATTTTCTATCATTGTGAGTTTAGGGGATGTTTTTGTCTTCTGGATGTTCATGGCAATTAAATCATACCTTGATATGATATGATTTTTCCTATAAAAGGAAAAAAATCAGCATAGTTACTATGAGTCCTCCTTAGTAAACAGAAGAGTGGTTTTCGTGAGTTGTCCTTGTTTTGCCACTTAATTAGTTGATTGGCTTCTTACTTAGCTGGAGAGTCCTTTCTGAAGCAGATATCTAGGCAAGATTAGGATGTATGTGTGAGGTGTCTTTGGGGATCAGCCTCATGGGGAGAAAAGATTTGGCAGACTGAAAGAGGGCTTGGCTTGATGTTTATTGAGTCACCTGTTGAATGCATGACAGTTACAGATAGATCACAAATGTCAGAAGGATCCTGAAGAGCTTTAGATCCGAATGAAGAAAGGAATTTCCCTCTCTGCTTGAGCCTGTTGCTTGCTTCCTGGGGTGCAGTGATGCATCTTTTCTCTCAGGCATAAAAAATAGGAAAATTTTTAAAAATATTTGTGTGTGTGTGTGTATAAAACCCCCATATTTTAAAAATGGTTCTCCTTTTTTGAAAAGGTCAACAAACATTATATTAATGCAAAGCTACATCCTAGTCCTGCAACCTGACCTTAAAATCAACGGGACTGTAGACAGATGAGTCTCAGCATCACCAATCAGATCCCAGGATGTGCATTAATTTCCCTCTGTGCTGAAAGATAACTATTCCAACTGATTTTGAAGGAGTTAAACTAGCACAATGGGGGAAAGAACATTATGACCTGTTTCTTTCCTTTCTATTTCCTATGGATGTGTATGGTGATTTGAATGTAAGACAAAACTCTGGAGATTGCTCAGGAAATTCTCACATAATTCAGACTCTCCTAAATCTTACAAGAACCATGAAGATCATATTACAGTGTTACAAAAAATAATAGAACCTTGAAATTAGGGGGAAGAGTCACAGAAAAATGTGGCTGAGCCAGGTTCTATGGAAATTACATACTGTTGGCTTTTTTCCCTGAAAAAAGGAGGAAACAGAACAGAGATAAAGCACTAACAAATATGTGAAGAAGAGGCTAGTGTACTAAAAACTGAATAACCACTACGGATTGGTCAAAAGAATAAGACAATTATTTATATAGGGGTCCCGAATAGAGAAATTCTTGACTTGGATGGTAAAGCTAGTGGACTGGATTTATCTTTCACCCCATTGCTCCTAGAGCCCATCCCTCTTCTGCCTCCTGAACCTACCTGCAGTAAAATGTACTGATTTGCTGACACCACTCATTGCCATCCAACACTTGTGTTGCAAAAGCTGGACAATTAGTTCATTTAAGAAGAAGAATCCGGACCCAAGACAACAACAGATGAAGTGGCAAAAAGGGAAGTGAGACAATGATTCGTCAAGGAAAGGACACCACAAATGTTCCCCTTCTTTAGTTCAAAATACAACAGTAACTCCCTAACAGGTTGTTATGGAGAGCTGCGGCTTTTAAAAAAATCGCAGGCAAAAAACTAATACATTCACAGAATCAGGCGCCGATGCAGAGTCTTTCAATGACAGACATAGGCACTGACAGCAGGACCCAAATAATTCTTTAATCTAAAGGGAGAGCACTCAGTATCTACATTTGGAGCAGAAAGCCATCTCCTGTTTTAGGTTATTGCCTGCGGGGAACAGTGATATGGCTGCTTTGTATCTGGAGCCTGGCTGCAGATGCCCAAGTTTGCAGTAATTATGTAACTGGCAAAGCCAAGCCTGTTAAACTTTAGATCAGCATTAATAAATGCAAGCAAAAGCTATCTACCTAACTGTCTGGAAAAAACTATGTCCCCCATTTGCAAGAATGAGACAATATTAATTGTCTCTCAATAGCATGAGGTTGTTGTTCAAGAGCCTTGCTGTGCTTTATTTTTTCTTGAAAAGGAGCAAAAACAAAAATAAAGAAGTGTGTGCAGGAGGAGAAGTGAATATAACTAGAAGTGAAATGCTAATGTTATTTCATTAAATGATTTGTGGAGAATGAGATAAGAGATCAACATTCTCAAAGAATAATTTCTTTAAATACCTTGTGCTCAAGATTCCCCTCTAGGCAACTTTTCATCTTTCTTCATTAAAAAAATAGCATTAAATTTTATTAAAGAGTCCCAATTAAGCTGGTAACTTGCTTCAAAGAGCATCCAGGCTTAGGGGGATATGTTAAACGTTAACAGCAATGGGAAGATTCACCCGTAAAGCTGATTTTAAAAACAGCATCTTTCTAACTGGTACAATTTGGCTTGCACACCCTTAAGGCATTCTCCCAAACCTAACTGATGCTTATTTTGGGAAGCAGCACATAAATGCTTGGATTTAAGGTCAAGTAGATGGCAAAGTTGGCTGTAACAAATGCAAACTTTCTTGATAGCTTTGGAAGATGGCAAAGGACAATTTCATTTTTCTAAAATGAGCATTTTTCTTAGATCTTAAATTGCTCTGATTCAAGGGTGGCATCAGACACACCTAAAGCAAACCCTGTGAATTTAGCTTTAATGACATCTACCCTGACAAGCTGCATACCTTGCCTTCTTGTTTAAGTGCAATTGGCAATAAACACATCAGCTCAAAAATATACCCTCAATCTTGAATGGAGACAGATCAGAGGGAAAAAGATGTCAACCCCACCTGCCTTAATTCTCATGGTCAAAACCAATAGGAAAGCGGACACATCATGTTGTTTTCAGAGTAATACTCAGAATATGAAGTTAGGAAAAAAAAAAAAAAAGACAGATGTTACCAATGGCCCTCGTAGTCCGGTGCATGGGAAAGGGGCTACGTGGGTGCAGGGTGCTCCTGAGCACACCAGCAACTCCTGGGGGAGGCGAGAAGCTATCTGGTGACAGGGTCAAAGCTGCAGTACACCTAACGCTGACAAGGGTTGAAAGCTGCCTTCAGATCCTTAATGGCATGAACTGACTGCATTGCCAAATACTCTTTTGCTGATGCCTGCCTGTGGTCAAGGGACGACTGACACTCCACCTTCATCACTTTATGTTCTGGGGAGGAAGAGCAAGGTATAAAGACAAATATTGCAAAACCATTCAGAGGATATAGTAAGCTCCAGTCTGAACTCTATGGAAAACATGAGAGAAAAAATGGAAGAGGAAAATTCAGAGAAAACCACTTGTTATGAATCTTGTACAGTGACAACAGATAAATAGGACAGGGAGAAAAAACTGCAGTGCTCCCAGGTCCTTGCTGATCTCAGGGGAAAAAGAGGATGGGAACAGAAGTGAAGGACAGGTATTCCATTTGAGAAAACCACCTTAAACCCAGACTTCTCCTACCCTGTGGAAAACCAGTTCCTGTGGCAGATCTTCTCTCTGAACAATGCTGCACAATGAGACTATTTATGCAGCCATACAAATGTCACATTCATATTTAGACATTGATATAGTCCTTTACTTTACATTCACATCCTGCATTTCCTTCACTTCTAATCGAATGCTAATTTCACATTCATTCTTCATAGCCAGATTTAGACAAGGCACCCAGTGGTGCATACTTAGGCGGGGGTTATTATTATTATTTATTTTTTATCAGAGTATGTCATTCCCAGGTAAAGGATGTGCTGCCTGAAATGTAATTATGTATGCTGGATAATGCCTGCATTGACTGGGAGGCATATAAGTCAACTGCATATTGTATTGTGTATTATTTTATATTTATTATTTGCTGTCAAAGTGTTTTTGAAAACCAATGCTTATGAGCTGTGTGTACTTTATCATAAATATGGGGTCTTGTGGAGAAGGTACAGGGATCAGGATAAATTTAATTTGACAATTCTGTCAGAGGTAACCTCCATTTCTTTCCAATCTGCCACTTGCAACAAACAAGCCAAACTGGTGTTGAATGCAGAGGAAAAAGAGTTGGAGGGACTCAGTAGTAAATATTACATTGGGAAGATACAGGAAGGCTTGTTTCACGAGGTCAGTAAGGTACACAGCAAGACTACATTTTCCTAAGAAAATGATTAATAGCACCCTTGAGATGATGCCTCCACTTTTTCAGCTCTTTTTTTCCTGTTTAATTCCTCTTATAGGAGTCAGGTTTAAAATGATACCTTTCTCCCTCTTTCAATGAGACAACACATCTCACAAGGGAAAAATCAGTTCTAAGTGGGAATCATGTATATTGCAACATTTATATACAATAATTCTCCCCTCCTCTCCATTGCACACATCTCCATCAGTAATAAATAATGGAGCCATTTTTCAGTGGGCTCAGTGTGACAGCAGCTCTACTTACTCTGTCCCAAGGCTGACTGAACAATTTTACCTCGTCACAGGCAACAGAAGACTACTGGAAAGTTTTTATCAGTCCAGTATGTAGAGGGGGCTTAGAAGTGGAAGGACAGCAGAACATGGTTCTCTGGAAGTGGTCTGAAATGTTTTACCACTGCAATTGCGATTGATGTCATGGCTTTTCACAGTATGTTACTTCTTTTCCCTGTGATATGCATTCTCACTCCTCTCACTGAGAGCTGGCACTGCCATCTGAGTGACTCTGGGCTGTGTCAGAGCCCCTGTGCTGAGCCTGATGGATCTGAGCTGATTGGTAACCATGGAGGACTTGCTTCTTCAGCTTCACTTCCTTGCCCTTCCATGCCTACACATGTAGGTTTTTTGAATGGAAAAAAAATTGGAACTGATATTTAAAAATCAGCTGCCATGAGCACACACATCGTCAATTGAGAGGCAGGAAGATCTTATGTGACTGGGACCAAAAAAGCCCAGGAACACCCTTTTATCTTCTCCTTCTGCAAAATTGTTCACGCTACAGGTCATCCATCCTGGTTCAGTGCACAGAGACTGACAGGGACCAGGACATACCCTGTGTGATAGCACAGCTTCTGGTAGTGGGTGTCTGGAGGAAAAAGCAAGTATATTTTATGTTCTATCTTCCCCTCTGTATTTGTTTCATTATCCTATAAACCTTCACAGGGAATAATCAAAAGAGGTTCACTGGCTGCACAGCAAGTATGCTGAGGTCAAACCTGCTTGAACTTACAACTTTACCTTAACTATTGTATCAAGACAACACATCGACCTGCTCTCCAAGTTGATTTGATAAATCTTGAACACAGTTGTTAACCACACTCCTTATTCCAGCTTATCTTTCACCAAAAATAGACCATAGTTGCTTGGCTGTTTATCATAGTGTTGGCATGGTGTCGCCTTGAAACTTCAAACTCCCCCTGTCCAGAGGCATGACAATTAATAAGCATCAGAACCATATCTTTATAGATAAAGTAGGGTTTTTCCAAAAAGAAGAGCCTTTCCAAGCAGAAAAAGAAAAAAAAAAAAGCTTATGCTTATTTTGCACAGATCTCTTCCCACCACTTGCTTGCTATATCCCATGTTTTAGGTGATGTTTTTATTGAATGATCAGGACTCCATTCCTAGAGTCATGAACATTAATTATAAATTATCTCCGTTTCTCATTTCTAGGGACCCCTGCACTAAAACCAAGTTGACTCCCAGAAATCCTTCAAAGATTTTCTCTGCAAAAGAGAGGAAAAGGGAATTTAAGAATTAAAAATCAGCCACTGTTTCCAGCCACAATAATAGAAATCCTTTTAATGCTCCCGGGAGATTTAACAACAAGAAAAAATCACTTTTGTGAAGGACATCGTGACAGAAGAAACTGTAAATTATGTGGACCTTCAGTGCCCAGGGAATGAAACATAATATTAAAGAAGTAGGCATCTACCTCACATGGAATGTGCTTTATATTTATCAGCTTCTGGCTTTTTGTTGGCCTCAAAGGATGAACCCATCATTAACCTCAGGCAGTATCTTTTAATTCACCTGAGGTCCAGACATGGCTCCTGCATGCTTTCATGATGATCCTTAGCAAGACCTATTCTAGAAAGCAAAGCCATGATGAGATGCAATGTTTCTGCCTAAAGGCCACTTGGGAGCTAGATGGGAAAGCAAAGCAGGTGGCAGAGTGTCAGTAATGCTCCAAAGCCTGAAGAAAACCTCACAACAGAAGCATCACCTTTCACGCTAGTCCCCTCCCTCCACAACACTTCCAGTTTTCTAATGGGCTTTTTCCTTACTGTAATCTTATTTTGCTATCTGCATAGTGATGAAAACACAGGTCCAGATTTGCGTTTGTTTTTTTAAGTGATATCTATAATTGACTTCTGGAGCACAACAGTGTTCACTGGGTGAATTGATTTAAAATTGCTATAATAATACTGCAAAATTCCTTTATTAGTGCTGGAGTACATCAAGGAGAATCAGTTAGATTGCCATCTAGGATAATAAATACTTATAGGCAAGTGCAAGCAGCCCACAAAAAGCAGCAATTTTACAACTGCTATCCTCTTTCATTCTGTTTCTCCAACAGCCACTAGCCCATCATCACCATAAATTAGATGGTACCTATAGGAGCCATCTGAAGGGATCTGTTTTTCATATCTATTGTATGTGAAGAACATGAGGGAGTGAAAAGATGAGATGAAACAGTAACACCAGTAAAGTGAACTGAGCTGGTAATCCTCATTACATGCTGATGTTGGGAAGAAGGGATTAATTCTCCTTCTGTTTACATCAGCGTAAATTCAGAATCACTCCAGTGACTCAGGGACCAAGTCTGCATGCAGAGCTGAATGGTCAAGCCTTAAAATCCCATTCACAGGACCCAATCCAAGAGATCCTTCCAAAGGATCCCTGGCCATTTTTGCACTGACTTCTGAGGGATTCGAAGCGGACCCATTTTCTCACCAAGCAGAAGGAACAAGGATTAGACACCTCACACGGTGTGTATGCAGGCAGTCATGCCTGGCTGATCTGCTGAGATCCGCTCACAGACGAGTTAAAAACAAAACATTCATTCCCTGAAGTCTGCATGCCACAGTCACTGTATGAAACAATAAACAAAGCTGACACCAGGAAAAAGTTATTATTATAGCCTTTCTCATGCTTTAATTTTTCTCTTCTAGATGAAATATTTCAAGGATATTTTAGTGAATCTTTTCCATGAGAATTAAGGCCAGGCTTAGCTGTGTTATTTCAACTGCCCTGGTTGGTCCAGACTGTTTGCAGAGCTATCACAGAGGCAGTCCAAGCCACTGTGTTTCTCCGAGCTTCCAAATTAAAATACAACATATCACACACAACTAAATTACATATCCCATACTCAGATCATACACAACTGAAAAAAAAATCACTCGTTAGTATAATTAACACGACTGTAGTCAGCAAATTTCAGATTCACTGATGATTCAAACCTCAAACAAAGGATTTTCAGAAATATATAAATCCCATGGGATCCATTTGCTCCTAGAATTCAGGGTTTATCGATACCTATCACATCCCTGGTAAGTAAACTGTGTCAGGTACCTACACTGCAGCGATAATTGGTGGGAGTATGCCGGTCTGTCTGAGGGGGGCTACCCTACCTCATTCACTAAAGGAGGCTTATTGCTATAGCAACAACTGCATCCTATGATTTGCCTGCTACTAACACTCACAGAAAATATTCTGAAATGATCCATGCAAAAAACAACTGTTACCTTGACCTGGTGCGATTAATGTGCTCACATCTGAACTATTTCTGCCACAGGTTAAGTGGCAGATTTCAGCTGACTCACGTGCAAAAAGAAGACGTCCTACCGTGCTTCAGATTAAGGAGGGGAACACTTGTTTTGAGCTCCTACTATCCTCTGTGCCATGCCTGAACTTTCCCACTGTAAGAAATAGGAAACAGTGACAGCTTGGACTGGTTCATGGGAGACACCACTCAGACAGTAGAAAAAGCAGGGCTTTTCAACTCAGGGCTTGATCATGGAGCACAGCCATCCCTTCCTGACATTACTTCTCCCTTAGCATTTCCTTGCCCAGGATTTAGAAGTCACAGTGACAAAATGTGACCCTTCTGTTAGGAAGGGATGGGTGATTTCATAGAAGCATTTGCTGCTCTCCTACTCAAAATTAAAAAAAAAAAAAAACCAAACCCACAACGTTGACACTGTCCAAATTATCAGTAGCCTGGTCCCAGCGTGTGAGGTGACCCTGAGCAGGGTTGCTCACTTTAAGCACTGCATTCCCCAGTTTTGATATTTGTGTTACCATGCAGAAGGCATCCAAACAGAAAAGGAGCCTGAAGCCAGATATTAAGGTGTACCATAAAAGTGTTTTTCAAAGGATCTTAAGGAAAAAAAATGAAGATCCTTCTGCCTCTTTACTCTCTCCCATGTGGTGTCCCAGTGCAAGATATGAGAAAGTAAAGCTTGGAAGAAGAGATTGGCCAGGACTGGGCATTCCAGCTTGGGATGGCGTATTCCCTTCCTCCCCTCCCAGGAGAGAGGGAATAGACCCCTTACAATGCAGAGTAACAAAATTTCACTTTATTTTTAAGCTTACCTGTAAGTTAAGAAAGGAAGGAAGGTAGGGTAGCTTGTTTAGGAGCAACATTGAGAAGAAAGATCTGTGCTACAGAAGACATTTTATCTTTTTACAATTTTCTCTTGATCTTGCAGATGTCTCTTTTAAAGTACTTCCTTTTCATGTCTCCTCATGTCTGTTGACAACTGAGTTGAATGAACCAGCCAACAACTACTTGTTCTACTTCTAAAGGAGTGATGATAATGAAATTCAAGGAGCGAAAGAAGCCAGCATGGCCAATTCTGGCCTAAGACGACGACCAGGAAAGCTCTTTTAAAAGCAGCATGAGCATGTAATGGGGAATGTGGCAGTATCCTGATGATCCCATGGAAATGTCCCATATATTACCTCTTATTCCACATCTCCAGCATCAGAGCACTCAAGGAATAATATCCCTGTCTCAGATGAGAAACTCAGTGTTTCCCCACTGGAGTTTGTGTATTTCTGAGAATTTACATTTGAGGCAACTACCATGAGCGAGGATAAAAGCAACAGTAGTGTCTCTGTGAAGGGATTCACAACCAAACTGTACAAACTGTTTCTGAATAAAGAACTGTCTTTACCCTCCCACTAAAAGGCTTTTTACTAACTGAGCATCTTTCAAATTCCATTTAAAAACAGAATTGTAACTTCAGCACAGAAATTAAAAATGTCTTACAGACTTGCTTTCCTTCCATACAAATAAATGTTCAGCAAGAGAAGCAACTTCATGTACTAGTCTGAACGTTGTCAACTGCTGCAAGGAATTCCTCCTTGCACCACTGCTATTTAAAACAGCATGACACCAATTTGTGATATGAATGATCTATTGCAGGGAATCTGATCCGGTGCCTCATAAAGGCAAATGCATCACTCTGACCCATCTGTTCTATGGACATAATCTTAATTGCAAACATAGGGTCACATCCCAATAAATCAGCAATGCTGCAGTGAAGGTGCCTACGTATACGGCAGCTGAACATTTACCCAATACTGCCTACAATCATTGCTTAGCGGAATTTAGGGACAAAAAGAACAAGGAAATTGCTATCAACCCCTTCTTCCTTAGAGTGACTCATTATATTTATTGAACTAACACTCTGCATGGGCAAAATCCAGGTCCTATTTCTATAAAAAACAAAACTTCCACAGACCTGAACTTCACCCCATACATATGGTGTAAGACAGCAAAGATGCTTGGGGTGAATGATGGGCCGCATAAACGCAAAGGAGAAATATGTACCAAGTCACAGAAGAAATGCCATAGGCTCCGTCCCAGGCTTGCAGAGCCGAGTGTGCAGAATCTAAGCATCTTTAATTTCAAAATAAAGGTAAATGATTAGAAAGGATAGAAAGGAGAAAGCATCTCCATGTTTCCCTCTTCCCCAAATGGCACAGACACAGATGATCTCATTAGCTCATCTGTGTAATTTACACTTCTAATATGGCTGGGGAATAAAACAAATATTCAGAAATAAGCAACAGGACAGGGATAGAAGAAGGGGAAACCTCACAGCCCTCTCTCATCTAAGCTCCTTCTTTCCTTGCCAAATGTTATATTCCCTTCCTGGGAACCCCTCCAAGTTTGCGTCTCCAGATGCCACATTGCAGCAGGCTGCCTGGAATCCCTCCTACCCGCCTCCACATCACTCACGCTGAACAGGCAGGGCAAACACAGGGTGGAGAGAACGTTTTATCCTTATTTATTTCCAGATGGAAAATCAAGCCATGGAAATAGCCAACAAAGAAAAAAAAGGAAAGAAAGGAACCTTAACCATCTTGAAAACAGACTCTTCCTTGGCAAAAAAGGGAAATACAAGTCACAGGTTGAAATTTGGAAGAACTGACACCTGAGCTGTGTTTTCTTCCGTTAACCTAGGGTTCTGGTAGGTGACTTACAGTCAAAAGATCAGTATGGGCATAAGGGAAACTCCCAATGAGAGCAGATGTAAACACAATGATCAAAAGCACATGCAACTGAAATCCAATGAGATTCACTCTTAACTGACTATTCAGACATCCTAGCTACCTGTCGGCATTCACTTGAGCCAGGTCCATGTAACTGTAGGCTCCTGTAAGGGCACCTATCTTAAATACATAACTTCAGGTGAAGGAATTTCCTACTGGAAGTACCTGCCAGTTTATGGCAGAGGTCTAAGAGCTGGTGCCTAATGTATGAGTGGGTGAAGTTAAATGAGGTGAACCCCTCTCCTCCCCAGGACAAGAGCTAAACCATCAGTACATCACTCTCCACCTCTCTCTTTTCCTAATCTATGGAGGAAACCTAGAGTGACTCTTGCTTAGTTTGGCGCCCAAACTTAGGTAGGCTGGAGCTGAGCCTAGGAGCTGGTGGCTTCCTGGAAGCAAAGTAATGGGCTCCACAGTTACCAAGGAAACATGTTGATCTGTTTGACTGAAACATGCAACCAGACCTAATTAGAGAAGTGAACTGGTGTAACATGAGGCTTTCTCAATTCACAGCCTCCATTCATCCTCTTCCTACATATCTCCAAAGACCACTGTTATCCGATCTATGTCTCCCTACCTAATTTTCATTTTAAAATGTGCTTTAATGACTGCAAGTAGGTCTGCAGTCCAGAAATAGACGTCTCAAAGCGCAGAGGGCATTATGTTCCCATCCACCTCACAGGGCAGGCTGGAGAAGAATCCAGACCCAAATTACCTGAATATTAAAAGAGAACCCTATGTAGGATTTCATTCTAGTCCCCTTTTGGATGCTATTTTACAACACCCAGACGGCCTTCAGTCCCAGTAAGAAACATTCTTATACCCGATTCTCTTCATCCCTCTCTATTTTTCTCTCCCCTCTCCTTCCCTTGCATGAAGAATGGCTGGTAAAAATTTATTGTGGGTGGGATTTTGAGGCACGCATTCCATTAAATTTAATGGGAACTGAGCATCTAAATCCCTTAGGCAGCTTGAAAATTTCAGCCTCTATTACTAATGCTCTTCTCATTATAACAAGATTTGTACATGACAGCTCGAGAGCCCTGACTCTGCTGTTAGTGATGTGGTTCTGTACTGAGCTGCTCACAGCACCCGGTGTAGGCTGCCTTGCTCACACACAGCTCATCTTGTCACAAGCTCTGCAGCTAACACGAGACCAGAAAGCAGCCTGTAATTTCATTATGATTGGTGAACTTTCTTGTAGGGGGTTTTCCATGAGAGAAAGATAATGTCAAATAAATCTGCCTTTGTTGTGATTATTTAAGAACCATTTAATTTTAATTGTAATCATCTACTTTGATGTGCAGTGTGCAGTAGGATGGACGTGGCTGTGTTGCACAGCTGCATCATGATAGCAAAAGGAAGAGTTTTTCAAGGGGCATTGCAGACTTTGCTGGGCTGTCAGAATTGCCAGATTCCACCACATTAAATTTTTCATCAGCGTTCTGCTTAATTTACTGAAATTATAATTTATCAAGAGGGCATGACTGGAAAGAGAATGGCTTTTTAACATTTCCTGCACATCCTGCAGGTCTTCACTGGTAAGGTGTTTAACCACGTTGGTGTTAATCACACCTGACAGGAACCATTCTCATTCTCGTCAGAGATTCTCCTGTCCCTTTTCATGTCACTCTGGCCCAACTGTGCTGTGGAATAAAGGGGCTAGAAAACCTCCAGGAAACCTGGAGAAAAGCAAAAAGTGGTTGGACACTCATGACAAAACCTTACCTTCTTGGACATGCAGTGGGAAGGATGGGACTCTTGGAAAAGCATACTTTCTCCATAATAAACTAGGGTTGCTCAGCACTTTGTTTTTTGCTACCATTGTTCTTCTAGGGTATCATATGTACCTATCTCCTTCCCACAGGATGCTATGTGTGACTGGGCTCTGAACTCCAACCATCAGATCTGTAAGGATACACTGGTGCCTCCTCTTACTTGAAGGTTAAAATCTCAGAGAAATCAGTGGAAGTTTAGACACTTAAAACCCTTAGGATATCTGAGCCCATATTCACAGTGTGAAGGACAGATTTTATAATTGACTTTTTTTTTTTTTCTTTCTCTACCCATTACTGCTACAAACTGAGATTGGAGCCAGGGACTTCAGGAGTCTCTTTGTGCTGTTATGAATTCATTGGAATAAATTGGATCAGGACCTTTGTCCGTGTTCCTGTCTATTGGCAGTGGTCACAACAAAGGGCTGGGTGTGTGATTTGCTGGATTTTATGCACTGCTTTGATACCAGCTTAATTCCCCTTGCCCAGATACTCAATGCACAACCCTTCATTGCTTTCCTCACGGCTTGTGCAGTTTTAATAGTTCTTCCCATAATTCAGGAATTAGGAAATAGCACCCTTGCACCAGCTGCTATGGAGAAAAACTCATAAATTTAAACAAACCTGGATTAGGTTGTTTAACATGAGTTAAACTTTGCTTTTTTAGCAAGAGTGAGCTCAAAAAACTATAAAATTCCTGCTTACATCTTTTACTTTAACTAGACAGATGATTATTTTTATCTGCAGCTACCATACAACATTTATTTAGGCAAAACCATCCATGGACTTCAGATGGGAGTTTTGTCTCCAATAAACAACAAAATGGCTCTCCAGCTACATTAATATTAGACTGTCACTAGTTAGATAAGGCTGATAAATTGGCACTTCTATACCAGCAAGAGACAATCTCTGGCTGGCACTGTTTCGTTTAAAAAGCAGGAACTAGTCTTCATCAGGAAATATATGAGCAGTGGATTGGGGGAAAGGAGCCCAGAGAAAGTGGTAAGGTTAAAGGCAAGGAAGGCAAGTGAAGATGTTAAAGAGCATTCAGGTGCATGTTCAGGCAGAACAAGATGTTCTGAGTGTGTAAAACTCTGGAATTCTCTACTAGTATACTGCAGAGAGGCATTTTAGGGGAGTTAAGCAAGGTCAAATGAATCTACAGCTAGGTATTTCCACTGGTCCCAAGATCCACACAGTATCTTAGGACAGCCCAAATCTTCTGTGTGCAAAACTCTCCCTTAGGGTTGTGTCTGGGAACACAGCAGCAGGTCATCTGAAGCATCTTTCTGTACAAAAGCCCTTCTTGTTTTTAGCAGCTTGAGGGAAAGTCAAAATCTTCTCCATGATGTGTACATGGCTTCACAGATTGCATGACAAAATTCCCAGTAATTAAAGAGCTGATAAAAGTGGTGTTAAAAGAGCCAGTATCTCTTCAGGACACTTTAGATAAGCTGATCATTGCATCTTCAGAACAATGATGTCTTCTTTGAAGACAGAGATGAAAAACAAGACGAGTTGCTGTTATATCTGATACGATATGAACAGAAATCTGTACGATGTTATTAGAGATACGAATGATACCGGAGTTGTGGTTACAGGAACTGTAGCAGGAAGGCTTTAATGTTCCAGATGGAAATTGGAAAACAAATGCTACTTATTACAGTGGACCTTGAACACATGATTGTGGTTATCAACACATTTCTTTGCTGCATGGACTCTGAGTAAACAAGATGGCTTTAGGGGAGCAATAAATTCAGATAGGAAACCTACTTGTAACAAGTATTTTTGTTATGAGTGAATCAACATGAGTCTATTTTCTTCAAATTAAAAGAAAATTTAAAGAAAAGGTCTGTAAGTAATGTTTTTCCAAAAGGGAAAATGGAAAATTTAAGAGTACTATTTAGTGGAATTATGTGAAATGAAATGCTTAGTGACCAAACTGCAGAATTACTTAATGTCTTTAAGTAATAGATTCAGCCACCACCTGGAAACGATACATGAAATAATAATTCTCTTCTTTCCCAGCACTGGGTACAACACTGACAGATTTTCCTGAGCATATGATGAAAGTTTACAGGCCAATGAGAAAATGTCCAACAGAGAACCACAAGAATAACCAAAGTTCTCAAAAAGCATGAGAAAAGCATGAGAATAAGCCTCAAGGGGCTTAAATAAAAGCAAAGGAGATTTTAGGTAGAGATTAAGGAAAACTCTCTCGCATGAAACTAGTGAAATGCTGGGTTAAACTCTTAGGTGATAGAAATCCCCATGCAGTAAGTTTTGAAGAACAGATCAGACAGACAGCCACTAGGAACAGTTAATTACATGTTCACCTCCTCTGAGGCAAAAAGATGGATTAGATGATCTCCCAAAGTCCCTTCCACTCTTATAATTCCTATTTCGTCTATGTAGCATCTCCTGCTTTTTCAGTCCTTTAATAAAGCAGAAGAAGGAGACAGTGCAAGGGAGTATTTCAGATGCTTAGCCAGTAGGATGAAGCTCACAGCAAACAGAGTGAACTGAAGACTGAAGTCCAGAAAATTAGCTTATGACTAAGATCTTGGGCAGGAGGAGAGAGAATATACATTGCATCCTGTCCTGACTGTCCTTAACATTTTCCCTGAGCTGGATCACTCTTGGCCCATCTTTGTGAAAAGGAGTTCACAGCCCACGGGCAGCTCGGAGTTGATTTGAACTGCAATACAAATAAAACACTCCCATGTTTCAGTTTTTTCTATCCTTCTGCTCTTTACATTTTTTCCTGATTTTTAAAGCCTGATATTTTCTCTGTTGTATTCCATACAAGCGTCACTCCTCATGAAAACAGGAAGAAAAAATATAGAGCAGTTGGTATAATCTACTTTCTTAAAATTAGTAATTACCATGGCGAGTATAGTGCACTTCCAAGGCAGTCTCTGGTGTTACTAGACTAATTCATTCACATCATGCTATTATTGGGCATTAAATCTCTGTTTCTCAGGCTGTTTGTTAAAAATAAAGTGCTTCAGCATAAAAGGGAGTGAAACAACTGGGATGATTCAGCCCGCTCAGCGTGCTATATATTCCTTTTCTGCTCCATCAGTACCTCTGAATTGTAGTTCCCAAAGCAACCAAGCCTTAGTCTTCAACCCCAAACTTACATCTGCCAGGGAACAGGATAAGAAGAGCTTTACGCCAATTTGTGTAATCGGTAATCTTTACACCGATTTGTGTACTCCGTAATCCTTATTCCACAGCTGTCTGTTTCCACAAGAGGGCAGAGGGTGAAGTTTGCAGTGTGTTGACTCCTACCGTGTTATATATGACTGCACAGCAACTGTTTGCCATAAAGTGGCATCAGCCATGTATTATTCCCCTATATCACCACAGTATTCTTCACCTACAGTGTTATGATGATATACAATGTGTCGGATCACATCTCTGGCTGATGTGCTGTATATTGTAGCCCCCAGCCTCGTGCTTGCAATACTGCTCTGTGCTATTTGACTCTCTGCAGCCTGAACTGAGGTTCAGACTGCCCAGAACGGAACTACCAGGCAGTGAAATACTTGCTAGAGTTTTGTACAGTCATCAGTTCCCCTCTCTCTGCCCCACAGCTACTAGTACTTGCAACAAGATATGAGCTAATGGCTGGATTTTATTATGCAATGCTTTCTTATTTGTTCCCCTAAAATAAATAAAAATAAAATGTAAGCAATCCTATTTTCAGCAAGAGAAAAAGCTGCTGTCATGCTGGTATGGTGTATAATGGAATACAGTAGCACTGTATTTCATTATGATTCAGTGTGTTTTCATGTTAGTTGCCAAGGATTCAACAGCTTAACATGAATTCTAAAATAAGATTAGTATTCCAAATAAAATACTTTTGAAAAACGTGTATTTCCCATTTCATTCTAATGAGCTTCAGTAAATGCACAGTACCGCTTGTGGGTATAATTTGAATTCCGGAGGGACACAGCTAAATACAGCCATCTGGGACCAGTGTCATATCTGGGCACAGCTGCACATTTCCTCAGCCTTCAGCTTTTATGGGACTTTCCAGGACAAGAGTTTGCACATGGTCCTCCTTCTCACATAAGCAGTGGTGTAAAATGGGGTAATGTTCCTCCACAAACTGCTCAGGTAACACAGAGTAGGAAGGAACCATGTATCCAAGTTTCACTGTAACCACTCAATCTAGTAGGTTTTAAATAGTCTTTAAAAAATCAACAGATTTATCTTCTTCCACACTCTGCAACAGTGACCACTCCATCATCCAAACATCACCAGCAGCTCCAACACTGCTCTTACCTCATTCATCTGAATTAGTGCAGCAACTGATCAGGCCCACATCATTTTCCTTTTTCTACCTTGAGATTTATCTTATTAGTCGATCGTCCTCTTGGGTCAGTGAGGCTGGAAACAGCCAAGAAACTGGGCTTGGACACAAGTGAAAATTCAGTATTCAACAGAGCAAGTTCCTCTGGTCCTTCACAGAAATGTAAACACACTGTATTTCAGCAATGCAGATAAGAAAATGACATGGCACAAACCCACTGCTAAGAAAAAAAAATATGAAAAAAAGGAATAAACTGTAGTACAGGATCTCTTGTGGTCCAAGCTTAAGGCTACATCTACCTCCAGACTGTGGACAGGTGAGGAGGGACCCGAACCAGCATCCTCGCAGGCAGGCTGCAGCAGCACAGCCCAGGAGGGAGCCTCGTGGCCTGCCAGGAGGTCTGTGCCTCACTGGAGGAGCTTCTCGGCAGGAGGAACTGCCCCCCACGGACCCCACGTGCTGCAGTGGGCACTGCCCCGCCAGCCTTCCTACGCACAACCAGCAGCTGCCAAAATCCTCCCACTTTTCTGCAAGCACCTCCTGGTGCCTGGGTTAACACCGTGATGGTTTAGCTCCATTACACCACAGGGTCTGGGGGCAGCAGGGTCTGCGAGACACTGAGCATACACGCACACTAGATGCGGGTATCTGCTAAAGGTTGAGCCCTGTCCCCTCTCCAGGAGAGATGGAGACAGCTGATCCCAGTGGGAATCACCCCCCGTGTAGTGTAGCCACACACACTAACAAGTCCTCAAGCCTGTTCTCTGATCATCTCCTTTTAGCTTTGCTGGTGGTCCTTTGTCTTGGGACTACGCTGGAGCTGAGGCATGGCAACAAGAGCAGTCACACAAAGGGTGAAACTTCTCATTTACCCCTGCTCCAAGCCCAGCTGCGATGGTCTCCTCTATGTAGGGTCAGGGCTTCCCACAAGCACCAAAGCAACCACAAGAATAAACAGGCTCTGAAGTTTGTGTGAAAGAGTTGTCCTTCGCATGGCATGGCAGTGTTAGCACCTGCAGGTCTCGCCTCTCCTCCAGAGCTCTGCAATGTCACGTCTTTCTTGAACAGTAAGAAGAACCTTTCAAAATTCAGCCCACAGTGGGACCACCCATGGTAAGAAAAATGACTAATGCCCAGAGTTATGAAGTAGCCATGACTTTCTGACAACCTTACTCCCAGAGGACCCTTTTTGTATTCCTCTACTGTTTTCTTTTTCTCTCCTCATTTATTAAGACTGTATAAAATGCTTACTGAGTGGACTTCAGGTCCAAAGCTGAAGGATGATGTATTTCTAGCTAACAGCTTTTTAAAAGAACCAGCTATAAAAGAGGTGGTAGCATTAAGCAGCAAGATAGCTCTGTAATTAGTGGGAGTCATATGGGAACAGAAGACTGATATACTGGGGCCAGGAAAATGCTGGAAAGACATCAAGTGAGGAAGACAATATGCAAAGGAAAAGGAGAAGTAGCATGGATGCTGGTGGGTGAAGAAAAAGGATCTGGAGAGACCTCAGTGATGTGTAATATCTAGAAACCAAAGCGAAGGATGATGGTGTTGCTGTCTGTGATGGCATGTCTGTCCAGTGAGGGAGAAGAGAAAGGGCCAGACCAGCCGTGACTCCTGGAAATGGGGCACACCCATAAACCAACAGGCATCTCTAGTGCCCTCCCATAATTCAGTTAGTCACTCAATCGCTTACAGGAGAGTACAATAAATTGAAGTGCCTTATCACCGAGCTTATGATAGAGCAGAAAATATTGCGACATTAATTCCATTAGCTACTTCAACCACTGGAATGAGAAATCCAGGCAATGCTTTGTCACTGGTGTGGCGTTCCCGGACTGTGACAAGCTGAGGTGTTAACTCAAGGAAGCTTCAGTGGGGAACTTAAGAGTGACTGTTACATAGATAAGAAAACATAAATTCACAAGTCTGAGTCCTAGTATAAATAAGAACAGGATTTTGAACTGTATATTTTGACAGAGGAAACAGAACCCATGACATCGCCACGGCTCTCCACACTCACTGACAGTCTTCTGGCTAGACAGAACACAAGCATTTCCCTAAGCTTCACCAAAAAATATCTGCCCCAAACATTACTTCACATTTGTAACTGTATTAGACTTATATAGGGTAAGAAAAACAGCCTGGCCACAATCAGTAATTATAGCAGACTGATCTCGTTTGGCTCTCTGGCCACACTACAAAATGGGCGATGTTTAATTAGAATTAAGTTGACTCATCCTACAATACTGAAAAACAAATTAGAAACTTGTCTAGATTACTGTAGATATGCACCCAGACATGAGATAATTAGGCTGCTGTAAGGCACCCTGCCACGTGTTTCAGACTGTTCTGCCACTCATCCCTCATCACCCAAGGACGCACAGACATAAATACTGAGATTCACATCCCCTTTAAAATGGCCTTATGAAAGGTGTTGTACACACAGTGTGAAAAAAAGCAGGTGCACACAAGTTCTTGGTATGAGAAGTTATTAAAATAAATGCTGAGAGAGAAAATAAATGTGTTTTATAAGACGGCATCATATTTTAACACAGCAATTTATTAACTGAGCCTGCAGAACAGATCTGATTGATCCAATGACAGGGTGTCAATACTCTGTTATTTTGTGCGGTAATAATTATGTTTCCCTCTGCTTTAGCCTACATTGCACTTAATGGAAGCGTACAGATTCTGGGCAAAAGTGAGTTCAGATTACTCTGATTTTTACTTTCTGGTCATTTTAAAATGTTTTCCTACAGTGAATTTGCTTGTTGAAGAACACTGACTTGCACAGCTAGAAATATTTTCTCAAAACAGGCTTCTTTCAGAAACTGAAATGGTTCACTGTTATAAATTGGTATCTAATGTCTTCAGGGTGTTTATAACTACAAAGCCTAGACCTAATCTGTCTTTTTACAGATTTTTTTCAAGTTAAGCATTAAAAAGAATTAACCAGAAACTTGACAATACTTATCAGTTTTCACTCTTTTTTTTTTTTTTTCTGAGGAGTTGTCAGAAAAATAAAACATTTTCATTCCTGTTATTTTTCTCATTAATATTAAAAAATATATATATCTGAAATAAACCACAAAAGTTTTATCCTCTCTTTTTAGTTTTGGTGGAAGATAGAACTTTTAACCACGTCTGGGGAAGCAAACTGTCTTGTTCAAGGTAAGACATGGACAGAAAGAGGAAGACAAGAAGGAGAGCTTTTATCATATGGTAAGTTTTACTTGTTCATTCTTTAGTCTCCCACATTTTCCACAGACTTCTTGAACTAATTAATCAATAACATAATTTATCCTTGGCATAACTTTATTGGCATTACATCAGAGATTGTATTCAGCCTAACTGTGCAATGAAAAGATGCACATTAATTGCCTTAGATTTGGGATGAGAAAGATATACTCTTATTACACTGATAAACTTTTATTATACTAATATATGCCCCAACTTCTTTTCTTCCCAGAACAACTATAATATAACCACTCATTCCAAAGCTGTCACCTCTCATTTGGAGAGGTGTGTTCCAAAGTATTTCATTTCTATGGTCATTAAAATTAAAAGGTATTTTTCCAGTTGACTATATCAGAATGTGAGGCAGAACTTTCAACCTGGCCAGGATGCCATTCTCTCTCTTCTGTCTAACCTTCACTGTTCTACAGGTAAATGTGGTGTTCTCTCTCTCTTCCACTAAATTTTATAATGATGTACTATAGCACCGAAGAGCTGGAATGCTGCACACCAAAACTGGCTTCTGGAAATATTCTTTTAAATGTTTTGAGATAGAATGTCTTATTCAAGGAAAAGATATTTCAGTATTTTACTTCATATGGAAACATTTTCTTTTAGCAGGAACAAGCAAAACTCTCTAGTTTCCGTTATCATGTAAGCCATTACCAAGGTTCAACTCTGGAGCATAATTACTGGTATATGAGCTGTGGTACCTGTTGTTTTGCAGATGTACACCAGCCCCTTGCAGATTTTATGGGCTGTTATTCTGAATCAAAACCCAGGGACACATGAAGATGGAAAGCCTCCAAGTCCATCTTCAGTTTAAACAGGAATCTGTTCTGAACATTTGTTCACCCGCTGGTATAGTACCAAGTTTTCAGAGTTTTGTGGAAATTTTAACTAAAACCTTTTAATCTAGCTATTTTGTACTTGTACAGAACAGTTCCTCTACCAAAACTGCTTTGGCCACTGCACTCAAACTCGAACCTTGAGAAACAGTGTAAACAGCATCTTTGCTGCTCTGTCTTCAGCTGTGGTTAGGAATGGGGAAGAAATCAGTAATTCCTGGAGCTGGATAAGATTCAGTGCTCTGCTCCTTTACACCCGCTCCCAAAAGAGTTATAGTGAGTGTCCGAGCCTGCCTTGTTTTATTGCTCAGCTGGGGTCCAGAGAGGTGTTTTTAAAACAGTGCTGCTTCCACCTTCTCCTTAGACCGTGCTAACATGAGTCTTTTGAAGACAGAGTCTTTGTTGCCTTTCCTCTTAGCTTTCTCTGTATATTGGTTTCTGCACCTGCTGCTAAGGCCTCCCTTGTTCTTTTGCTGGAGAATTCTTGACTTTGCAGAGTAAGAAAAACAACCTGCTACGAAGGACACCGAAGAAATCTGCAGTGCTTTTTTGGTGCTTTAGTAGGTATAGCTGACCTAGATATCACAAACAGCAGGAGGAGAAAAATGCAAATACCTCTCCCTCTATATAAAATTATTCAACACAACAGAAAACTAAGGGATCTGGAAGGTGAGGGATGATTTATAAGGGAAGATGTGGGAATATTCTCTTTCCACTTCCCCAGCTGTGGATTTCTGATGTGCACAGCTGTGTCCTCATTTTCACTGTTTGAACTGCTGTCTCCACAGCACAAGTCCCCTGACTTCATTTTCCTCCTAAAATCTTTGCTTCAGCTGGCTGTTTCTTATTAAGCTTCCCCCAGAGATATATGTATTTTTAAGATACTAAAATAAAGAAAGGAAACCTAAAAGAGGCCATGTATCTGTGCACAGGCATGTGTGTGTGGCAAAGCCTGTCTCAAAAATAGTCTTTCCTTCCCTCTTTGTTTTTTAATGTTTGCATGGGAAAAAAAAAAACAAACCACCTTTCCTGTTTCAGAGGCCTATAGCTCTGAACAAATGTTGCAATTATGCTTCTCAAAAGCAGATAAGCGACAGGTGAAAAAATTAAACTCACTTAGGCAAGGCAGGTTCAAAATATCTGTAATGAACTGAAATTGCTTCAGTGAGTCCCCCTTTTGGTTTGAAAGCCCAGAAATCATGATCTTTTGAGTTTTTCCTGCGTTTTTTCAATGCATTGTAATTAAGTTCCAATTTGTGACATCTCTCAAGTTAGCTAGATTTTTCACTTACACGTCTGCTAAAAGGATGTAGCCAGTGCTGTACAGTTGGTCAGCAAGACAGATGATTCACAGCTTTGCATCACTGGTACTAGTCAGCTGGGAGCATAGAAACAAATCTCAGGAATAAACGGGATACTCTGGATGCCTCTCCAGAGGCCAGCACCAATACATCTAGCACAGGATCAAATCTTTGCAACACTTTTAAGTGGTTCAAGCTCATGCACCAAAGAACACTTTTATTTCAGGGCCACTGCTGGAACAATTACAACAGCTCCAAGCAAGTATTTCAGTCATCCTCATCCAACACCAGCTCTGCAGGAGCTATTTCGAGTCTGTACAGACAGCGTGACCAGCCAGGTATCCCAGTGTGGTACCACTGTGCCCCAACCAATGGTGTTGAGGATGCAGAGAAGGTCCCTCTACTTTTCCTGTGACTCCCCTTCAAAAGCAACCCCAGAGGGGCCAAGACGTTACTGTGCAAAACCTGTGAGACCTTTAAACAGGGGGTGCTGTGTGAAGGCAGAGTATATATTGCTAAACAACAGCCAGAGGATAGATCTTGCTCTGATAAAGGAAGAAAAGCAGTTGCCGCTGAGCCTGTACCAGTTCCTTCCCTGATCCTTTTTATTGCAAGTCACTAAGAATAAACATGGTGAAGCAGTATAAAATAGCCTTTAATTATGTCTCAAGCACTTCCATTATGCAATTTAGCTAAGGCACTGTGATTCTGCCCATTTTGCTTTCCCATAGTCTATTACCCATGAGTCCAGAGAGCTTTTCTTTCAGCCTGCCCTCCATCCCCTCTCCCCCTTCCCTTTCATTTCCTCTAGAATAAAAATTCTGAGGACTGTGACTATGCAGGACCTCTGGAAGCTGAACTCCCAGGAGTTCAAGGCAACACTGCATCCCTTCAAGTCCAGCACTGACAAATTTTAAGCTCTATTAATGGGTCAAGTGACTGATAAGCTCAGTTTACCAACCCAGCAGACAGGTTTGTGCCCTAAGCTAACATCACAGGCAAAGCCATCATTCAACTCCCAGGCTCTGCTTCCACCTGTGAACTGAGATACACTGTCATAGTTGTTCCAGCAGGAAAAGTTTGACACAGAGGACTGACTTCAATCAAAGTTTTTACATCCCTCATATAAAATATTAACATTTCAAACAAACCCATATATTTATAAACGTAATTAGCCCACAACAGTATCCCATAACATCAACTTGTAAAAGTTTTAAAGTTAACTACAGATGATACATATTTGATGCAAACCATTGTAACTTGATAATAAAAAGATTAGTTATGGAGCTATAAAAATGTTATGTCAGGTTTTTACAGCTGATCATTAATATTGTAAAATGTAGTTATGTTTTTATGCTTTGTTGGCTGACAAAAACAAACAGAAACTGAAGGAGACCATGAATATTCTTTAATCTCTATTAATGGGTCTTAAATTGACCCATTCAGAGAAACATCTTCTTAAAGGCTATAAAATACTCCTGCAGTCTGCAGTACTCTGTATAAATAGGTTAGTAATCAGCAGAGACCTCGAAGTCAAAATGTACTATCTCCTTTGGGTATGTAGTTGCTACGGTTCAAAAGAAAATAAGATCTGACATCAGGAGCAAAAGAAAGATCTTTTGTTTATTTATCGTAATAAATTTAGAATGGCTTTCAACAATCAGAAGTAAAGCACACCAAGCTCACTGGGTGGAGGTTTGCACTGGTGTGGAGGTTGGATAGATAGGTATAACATTTACTAAACAGCACAGGAAATGTAAACAGACAGGAAACCACTGGAAATTATTACTTTTTTAAGGTTGTGTGGACATACTGACAGGCATTGGGATTTGCACACACAGGAGCCCTCAGGAAATCCAAATTAGCTTTTGAAATTGATCCCTTTAATGTATTGACCAGAATTGTAGCCAGTTTTAAGTTCTAACTAGGAATGGCTGTACTGGAATTCATCTTATTCTCTTTGGAGGTGCGTTACACCAGATTTCTTCAAAGCCACTCACAATTGTGAACTGGAAAACCCACATGGAGCTTTACTGGTTTTAGTTAATTCACAGGTGTAACTATTTTGGACAAAATCAGAGCATCTCCGTGTAGCTAAGGGCTCATCAGCATGTTGTGGTTCTTCCCATGCTGCCCACCCTGGCCTCTCTTCCCTTTTGCTACTGCTTGTCCAACTTGCATTTGACTTTTCCTGGTGTATCCATCGGAAACTTATGAAGCCCCCAAGCCTACGATCTGCATTTTTCTGCACTATTAATAACAATGTGCTGAAGCAATGAAAGACCTATTGATGCCCTGATGGATTGAGAGAAAAAGGAAAGTGATTTTTTTTTAAAGCTGCATTTTGAATCAGCTCATTACACATATTGTTTACTTTATTTTGCACTGCATGACATCAGCGTTCTCTATTTGCTATTCATTGGAGGTTTAAACATCCAAATGGATTCTGCTTCCAAGCCTATGGTCCAAGTTGTGATTTGGTTAAGCAAGATTGGCCAGATTTTCTCCTGGAAAAAATCCATTCAAAATCAGGAAAATTATTCATCCCAACAGATAATTTGGCTTGGAAATTATATTTTCTTTTAAAGGAATTTAGCAGAGGCCTGTACAAATCCAAGCAGATTTCCACTGACTATGAGAATTTTCATATAAAATCAAAATAAAACCTGTATTTTTCCCCAAAGGCTCCTCATTTTCATTTGCATCAAACCCCTGAAGATATTTGTTACATGTAATCTAGTTAACGGTTATTTTTCTACTCTTTTCTTTTGCAGGTTGGGGCTTTTTTTTACCCCCTGAAGAAGTCTAATACTGGAAAATTGACAGAGGCAGGCCTGCACAAATGACATTTTTCTTCATTATTTTATCCTGTCCAGCTTAGAAACAGGATTCTAGAAGTCAGAGAAAGACCCATTTAAGGGTGGGGAGCCTGTACCAAGTGTGCAACTGGGATGGGTTGGAGAGGGGATGGATCGTGGACAGCACTGACACAGGCAGACTCGTTGGAAGGCATGACCTGGTGCCGGTGTCCAGCTACAGCATATCTGCAGAGCTCTCGGGGAGAACGATGAGGGAAAGTACAGAATTTAATAACTTGGAAAGTCTTTGTATTAAGCAGGGATAGGAGCAGGGTATCGTGGAATCAGACCCTGAAGCAGTGTCAGGAAGCTGTTATACTCAAAGAAAATCCTTCCAATCTCTTAAGTCAGAAGATCCTCTGGTTTATTTTACCCTTTGATTTAGAGCTAGTTCAAGGTTTCAGATGGAGGAAATTGTGGGGACTGGATTAAGTACCATGCTTGGCTTTTCCTCTTAAACCATGAGCATTAGATGGTCAACACAGGAATGTTTTCTAGTCAGAGTTATCTGCGGATTCAAAATGATGGTAATTGGTGAGTCTAAACTGTTGATAACAAATAAACATTTACTTTGAACAAAAAACTAAAAAGCCTTTATCTCGAGAAGTCCAGGAATAGAGCCAGAGCCACATGGCTTAATAGATTTCACAAGTCAGCCCCATCAGGGGATGAGAAGTTATTATGCCTGAATTATCACACTAAGAGATCCTGCTGTAATCTCTACTAGAAAAACCTCACCAAACCAGAGAACGGTTAATGTACGTTCAGTACCGGGGACCGCAAACACCTACCTCTGTGCATGGTATACGTAATAGGAGAAGCCCAGCCTGCAATTTGTGTCACAGAAGGGAAAAATCATCTTCTTGCAGTCACCATCCTGTCATGTGCATTCCAAGCACTGAACACGAAAGGACTGAAGTCCTCCATTCCTGCTGCCACCATCAGCTGACATTTGTCACATATAAGATCTGAAGACAGAAGATCCAAAATGCAGGTGAGTTCCAGAGGACTGCAAGCATCAGGACAAGGTTACAAAGTAGGAATGAATTCGTGAGGCACGGTCAGAAGATGCACTGATAAATGCCAAGACTGGCTGTACACGTGATGAGCATCGCATACATGAACACACAAGTCTGTTGTAATTCAAAAAAAAAAAAAAAAAAAAAATCAATAACCTTAAGCTTACACCCTGCTTTATCTGTCTTTACTGTTAGGGGTGTATGATATAAATACAACTGCACAAGAGAAAAACTGCAACATATATGACAATGAATGATTATTGGACATTCCACAAAACATATCCTAATGGCAGTAATAAGATCACTTTGTATCTTGCTCTGATGCCTACACCAGTCTGCGTGCAGTAGATCTCCATCTGAAGCTAAGGGGGTTACCCAGAATAGTATGCCTAAACTAGAAACTTAAATATTTCCATTTCTCATACGGCTGCACTTAAGAGAAAAGCTCTGATAGTTCATATTTCATGTCCCTGCTGCCTTTTCTTTTTTTCCAGCTTTCATGTTTTTTGAGATAAGTATTTTTTGTCACTCTCCTTAGAATGAATTACATGTGGTAAATATAGTCAGTGTACTCTGATCTTGGCTTGAAGAAAGCTTCCTGGCCTGGTTAAAATATAATTAATTAATAAATAAATAAATAAATAAAAACAAACCCAAAACTTTTAAAAAGCTCACACTTTAAGATTTAAGGTGAATATAAACAGCAGGCTGGCTCCTAGTCTTGAGCTTTATTGCAGTGCAGACATGGCTGAAATTATCTTTAGAAATGAGATTTTGGTTCCTGAAATCCTTTACAAAATGTTACTTCCTTGACTGTGCACAGTATCTCTGCTACAGTGATGGAGACATTTTAAATCTGTGTGAAGAAACAGAGCTGTCCGGGAAGCTGAAGCTGGTTCACTTTGGGGCTAATCAGGGAAGGAGGAGGCTGGGAGCTGTGTGCTCAGGGCATCCCAGAAGTTAAGTCCTAAAAACACTTTGTGTTTGCAAATGAGATGTTTACAAACAATAATGAAAATTTGTGATGTTTACTCGCCTCCCTTTGCAGAGGAGGCGGCTCAGGCGCGGGAGGGCTGTCATTTCTGATTACCCAGGAAGGACCTGCAGAAGCTCCAGCTTCTCTGCACCTGCTCTAACCACCTCGGCCAGGCTGCAGACAGTCTAACACGAGCAAATAAAAGGATGTATCTGTTTCCTTCATTCCTGGCACTGTACAAAAGGAGCAGCACTGGTTTTCTGTATTCCTCCGACTACACCAATGGGAAATACCATCATAAATCTTTTCAAGCTCAGTCTTTGTTAACTGCTGTCCCTTTAACACAGAATTTCTGCAGCATTTAGTTTCACCTTTTCATAGGCTGCTTTATTTTAATGCTAATTAGCTTCACTGAGGTATAAATCTCCCTCCCTCCAACTTGTTTTGTTTTGTTTTCCAAGACACCACTCTTCTCTTCCCTTGGATTTTTATAAAGCACAAAATCATCTGCATGAAAATACTTCCAGTATTTCACTGGAAAAAAGTTATTTACCATTGTACCCAAGAGTGACAGTGGTTTCTTATTCTCAAAACACAGGCATGAAACACCCTTGAGTCTGCCTCCGCCACAGCAGAACATATGCCACTTTTAATCAAACTAACTGCTTCTCTGTTTATTAATCTAAACTCCCAAACCAATCTAGGGATAAGAGGGAGGAAAATAAAAAAAATGACACAAAATCTTGACAACAAGTCTGCTGTCTCATCTAATAAAATTGCAGTAAACTGCCCAATCAAAAGTGTCTGGAATAAAGCAATCACTCCAGATTCAGTGGGGAAGATGACCTTTGTCTACTGTCTCCGAAAGATGACTGGTGACACTGGCTCTATGGCTCTCTGAAGATGGAAGTGGCTCCTTTCAGAATTTGTTTCACACTCTTATTTCTACCTCTTGGCTCACAAAGCTGCTTTCAGCAGCTTCTTTTAAAGCTGCTTCTTAATTCTACTTGCAGCTGAAGGTAGATGAGTTGTCAGAGGCAAAACCAGCACTTTGAGGAGCCTTAGGAGGGGCTGTACAGAGGACATGGGAGAAACCTGCTGAAAATCAGCCAAGATTCTTGTTCAGATATTACGTGCAGTTCCAGAGTCTTCACTGCAATTCATGTGCCTGTATTAAAGACATGGGCTTGAGTTTGCAAAATGTCTGCAATTTGTGTACTTTCAACAAACTCCCTTATGTCCTTTCCAAGCTTCAACCAGGACCACATTCTCCAAGCGTAGGGTGGAAAACATGGTGAGACTTTACAATGTGCTAAAATTGTGATTGATCTTCCCTCTCACTGTCCCTTAGGTTCCCGCAATGATTCAGGATGTTATAGGCTGAGGCATTAACAGCTGTAAGTGTTCATTAAAAGCACTGGGCTCCATGCTGGAACCAACATAAGGGAACAGCGTGTAGCACCACATCAACACCTATTTAGTTTTACAGTCCTATCAGACCTACCCAGTACAATGGTGTATCTCAGCAGAATGAACTGAAATGTCTCATTGAGTTAATGCTTATCTCCAAGCTCTGAGCTCACCTTTCAAGAAACACCATTCAGCCAACAGAGCCAGGCTGCTCTGCATGCAAGCGCACTCTGTTATTCAACATGTCACTTTAGAGAGGTTGCACACAGCTGGTTACATGTAGGCAGCTGCCAGGAAAACTTCACTGTTGAAGAGAAGGATTTGCAGTGGCCCCAGAATTGGGGGCAGAGGGAGAATAAAGTGCCCTGGGAATCCCTTGCAAAGCATGAGAGGTCTTCCAGCCCCAGACAGCAAGGTATTGAAGTGACAGGCAGACACATCCCTGCGTTTTGCAGTTCGTGAGCAGTAAGAAATTACAATGATTAACAAGGACATTGGAGCTGTTCATAAGGTGAAGTCACACCCTCGGACAGTGAGAAATTATCGTGATTAGCTAGTCAGAATGATTAAAATTTCACAGGGTGAACTGAGATCCATGGACAGGGAGATGTAATGATTAAGTGGGTCATGTCCACCACCTCATCAGGGGGAGGCTCCGATTCACGGGCAGCAAGGTGGTTATTAACATGGCGACATCAATAGTTATTAACCTGGCTGCATCAGCGTTGTTCATAGAATGAACTTCACTTCACAGGGGGGGACAGGGAGAAAACGATTAACAAAATAACTTAGCAGTGCTCTCAGGGTGAATTAAGATGTATGGACAGAAACAGGATTAATGCAAATACATCCACATTGACCGCAATGTGACCAGACCCACAGGCAGAAAACTAAGATTAACACAGTTTTGTCATGTCAACTTGCTAGATGGCTCCTCGTTAGGAGGGCTTGGGCAGTGACTGTGCCTCCAGAATTCAAGGTTAAATGTTACCAACTTGGCAACCGGTGAAATCAAGCCAAAAAGGGAAGCAATTATCTAGTCTAGACAGACCCTCACATCTGTATGAATGTTTTCATGTCTGATGGCAGTGTCAAATACATCAATTAGTTTTCAGAGAAGCAACATTAGAAACCATGTCATCTGTTTGGTCTCCAGTGCAAGATGTTGCATGGCTTATGGGTTTTCACAAAGGGTTAATGAAACTCAAGGTTCAAGACAAATTTTGGTACTTTGCAAGCTTCCTATGTTAGCATAGAGGCAACAAGACCCACATATACACAGTCTCTACACTCCCATATGGTACAGTATGGCATAAAAGGTCCAGTAGCTATAAAGGCAGCACCAGGCACACAAAATCCACATTCAGCTACTGATAAAACCAATTAAACTGATAACCTTGCAGGCTAAACCTCACTTTTCACAGGACAGATAAAGCAACATAATTGATTACCACCTAGTTGTGTTCTGCAGCTTAGAGATACTGCCACAGCTGGGATTTTGGAGGAGGAGGAGTGGAAACAGTCACTTTCCCTGTGACTGCAATACTTCCCTTTCTTGGGGAACCTTGGGTCTGTGACCCAGTTTCTGAAAAGCTGAGGTCCAGTTCAGACCAGCCAATACCAATATGACTGGACAACTGTCCAGTTTATGTGACATTTCTCTGAGCCCTTGGGCTTAAGAAATTTGAAGATGCATTTTAAATGCTTTGGTAATGTCAGAAACAGCAAGGCAGAGAGCAAGAGCTACTACTAAATACCCAGAAAGAGATTTTCCTGGACAATGTCTTTTGGCCACTGTGACTACTAGTCAAACTCTTGTTTCAGTCTTTCATCCAACTGTACACCAAACTGCTTCTTAAGGCTTGCAAATGGCCTACCTACCCTTAGTTAAGAATAGAGGGCAATGATCTCAGAGGTGGAAAACTATTACACACTCCTATTTTGAGGCCAGAAGGAAAGCTTAGAAAACAAAGTCAGCAGGGGATTGAAGTGTCAGGAAAAGCTGTCTCCTTTGGGTTGGGTACAATGCAATTCTGTGTACAAACAGCTAGCTAATTATTTCTTACCGCATATCAGCTAAGGCTGACCTGATTAAAATCGTAAATCAGCCAATGCCTCTGTTTTTATGCTGCAAGAATCCATGTCTGTGTTTGCATATTAATTAAGATATGCTAAGTAATCAAAAACGTTTGCTAGGAAAAAGAAAATAGATTGTAACCCGAGAGAAGCAAACAGGGGAGTGTCGTACACCAACTTTTCAAGAAACTTTCTCTGTTTACACTGTACCTTTTGAAATTATAACCAGTTTCCAACCACCTGTGATTTTCTTCCATCAGGTTTTAAGGGAAAATGCCCCTGTCATTTGTATCCCATGACTTGTTTCCACTTGGTGGGAAAATAGCATGAAAGCTGCTGTCAGGCTAGAAAGCTGCATAACTTTATAAGCTTCAGCATATTTTTTGGCTGTTCTTCCCCATGTGCTGTGCAATATCAGATTAATGTCACTGTTCAGTAAAGCTTAGAGTATTGATGTTGAAACATTAAAGCTATTTCATCAATACCAGGTTTGGAGAGAGGTCATTTATGGTCATTAGAATAGAAGAGCATTTATTCTGGACATCAGAGAAATCCCCATGGGTCCTAGAGATCATGCTGCAATCCCCATAATGCCATTAATATAATGGCCTCTTTCTTCTTTATTAGGATTTTACGGCTAAGTAGGATGTAAGGAAAACTATCAAGTCAGTGGAGTCCAGCACCCTACAGTCACTCTTGTCACAGAGTCCATATGCTGTTCTCTGCTGGTTTTCCTGTGTGAAACAACGTTCATTAACTGATATCGCTGAGCCTTTTCTCTTAGCAGCTACAGGATGCTACGGGGCTAATATCTCCAGCAGGATGCTAAAAAACCCTGCCCCCGTTACAGTGTACAAGGCAGCTGCAAATGCCCTACTTTATTTTATCTTCACGTTATGTTAATTCAACAAGGAGCACTTCAGGTTTGGGGCATTTTTTCCCCATATTGTTCCAAGCTGAAGCTGGAATCGTGTCTCCACCAGAGCTGTGCTTGCAGCCCTGTCACAAGCCATGAAAATATTTCTCACCAGGAATTCAGAAGCATCTTCCACCAACCCAGAGGGATGGGGTGAAAAATCTGCTGCCACCCATACCCTGAACGTGAACACTTCGGTGTCCCACTTTTTTTGCCTCAGTTTTACATCAATTCAGACATCACTAGACCTGCAACCTCTTGGCTTCTTTCTCTTCTCTGCCTTCCACAGCAACAGGTGAAGTTACAGTGTCAACTAAGCCAGTCAGCTGGGTTGTGCTCCAGGCCCATTCATGCCCAGAGTGATTTATGCAAAATGTTCTGCTAATTTAGGCAGGAGGCATATATGCTGCATCTGTCTGTCTGCAAGCAAGCAAGAGGAGTTTCTACATTTGGATGATGTTGCTACAAAAGCAACACCACAAAGACAGATGGGTTGAGCCAACAGCGAGTATCTAATCCCAAAAAGCAATGATTTCCCAAATAAAAGACAAGCACCCAGCCTCTCTATGGAATAACCTGCCGAGACTCGGCTGGCTGTCCTCACAGCACACAGTTGTTGTGATAACACTGTTCTGCAGGGCAATTTTGGACTAATGACATTGGTCCTGCACAGGGTGAGGCTCTTTGTTTAGCAATGGGCTTGATTCTGCCAGGAGATCTCAGATAGAAAAAGGTCCGTGAAGATCAAAAGAAATAAATTTCAGGTTTGGAATACAGACATTTCACTTATTACAAAAGGCCCAACTCTCTGGTACAACATTGCAATCAGTTTCTTATAAGACAAGTCCAAACCAAAGGACTTCAAAAGAAATACCATTGTCTGCTATGTACAGACATAAAATTAGCACCTTGAAGAGACCTTTACTCATAAAATAAAAGCGTTTAAATCTTGTAAATTCCTTAATGCTTTTCCCCCTAGCATGGGTCCCTAAATTGCCCTGCTGAGAGCACTATTTCTATTCTTCAATTCCTGCCTTTAAAAGTTTCACTAAGGCAAGCAGGGAACAGACCTGTTCCAAACAACCCAATAAAAATGGCAGATAAAATATCACACACACTCCTGTAGCAAGTTAAGAAACCTGCAATCTGTTCAAGGACGTTTTGTGCACGGGAAGAAAAAAAAAAAAAAAAAAAAAAGAAGAGAGATAGAGAAAGAAAAAGAGAGAGGCTAAATTCATCAGTTAATTATTCACTGTGAATTATTTACTCAGATGCAGTTAATTAAGAATCACTTCTAACATGACCATTTTTCTGTCCCTTACCCCTGAAAATTAAGCTATATTTGAAATCTTCCCAAAGGCACAATTCTGAGGAGGGTGCTGGAGGACCTAAGCCCCACAGCTGGTGTTTCTCTCTGGCCAGATGTGAGCCAGCTCTGGGGTAAAAACAGAACAACTACAATAGCATAGCAAGGGGGCTGAGCTAAGGTAGTTAGACACCCAAACGCAGGCACAAACCTGGATACAGTCCTGCCCAAGTGAATCTTACCCTGGCAAGGGTTAGAGCTGGCTTATACCTCAGCAGGTTGGACCTTAGGCAGGGAGATACAGTTACACCTGAATCTGCTGGGTTAAAGTTACCCCAAGTTTCTTAGAAGAAACGACTTGTTATACCTGGTGCATAAGACCTCGGGCAGCTATTCCTTGTTTAGAGCTGTGAATTGCTCTTGCAGTACAAATAAACTACAGCCGCAGCAGTCGACAGCCCAGACTAAAGGCAATCGTACCAAATTTTTGCATGCTTTAATGAGAAGCCTCTAGTTACTCCACACCCGTGGTTTATATCACTTTCCTTAGTCTACTCCTTGAAAACATTTTGCATGGCCTCTTGCTTAATTTTAAGCAACTACCCGACCCCAGCACTTTTCTCACTGGGAAGACAAAGCTAGAAAAACTTGTGAGCAAGGATAATCCTTCATGGGAAAAGATCAGAGTTTTCTGGGGTGCTTTTCACATAGCGAGAGTTGGAAAGCACCTGTGTGCCCTGCAAGCACCGCAGCAGCACAGGGACTGTGCTCACAGGCATTGATCCAGCTGTGCACAGAGCCAGGGGAATGTACCTACACAGCCATGTGAGAGCAAGACCTCTTCTGGGGCATAATTTTGCTGTCTTTGCCTACTCTTTCAATGCGCAGTAATTTAACTTCCCAGTAGGAATGATATTTGCAGAATGTGATAAGATGGCATCATTTCTAAATTATGGATTGTTGCTTCTGCCAAGTTTTCTCCTCCTTATGTTTTTCTACCATGTGTTTCTCATGCAGTGACTCTACTTTATCAGTTGGAGAACAACGTTGTAAGGTTTCTTTCAAAGCTTCTCCACAGAAAGGAAACACATTATTTTATGAAGTTATCCTGAATATATTATTCTAAGCTGAGCATGTCTCATAGCTGCAGTACGGATCCTATTGATCTCCGTCTTTCCCAGGTTGATAACACACACCACAGATTTCACATACGTGAAAAAGAGCACAGCTCTTAAATCTTTGGAGCAAGATCCAAAAGCCCCCATCCCTCTATTAAAAAGAGAACAGCAATTTATTCTGATTTAGCTAGGGAGTGGATGCCTTTGGTCTTATTCAGAAGCCAGAAGCTCACTGCAAATGTGGTGAGTGATAAGCTATGTGGCCTGTATTTTGCATCTGGTGAGAATAGATGAACATCATAATCCCTTCAAGAATTAAAAAAATATATTTAAGAATATAAAGTTACATTTTTTTTTCTAACATTTTGCATTTTGGTTTCACCAGTCACTGAAGAAGGTTGTATACTCAGTATCTGAACTAGCTTTAAGACATCCAAAAAACAACTTTCCTTGAACATTTCTCCTTGGTGGCCATCCAGTATGTCACTTTGGTACATCTGCTTGTGCCTGTCAGCCACAAATAATCTTGGTTGGCAGATTAACTGAATAATGTACATTGCAATCAAATTTTCATAATTCCTCGTTTATGCTGTAATTTATATAAATGTTGTATGACTCCCTGGGACTTTCAGTATGGATTTTGGATTGTAATGGTCACAACAGTACAAACTGACAAAGCCAAAAATTATTATGGATTTTGCAATCTGATTTCAGTGACTGTTTTAGATAAATATTTACTTCCTGGATGTCATTCCATTAGTAAAGCTTGAGCACTGAAACATTTACAGAAAACAAACACAAAAGAATGACAATGACAGCTGAATTAAAATCGACCACTGATTTCAAACAAATATGAAACGATGTTTTCTACTGCTGGAGTTTATGCTGCTCTAATATGGAGTTGTGGCTCTTTGTAGATGTGTCACACACACACATATTAACACAGGGTCAAGCTGAGAATCTAATTCCTAACATAATTTATATTCATGCATAATCTTTACAAAATGTTTGCTTTTCTCATCTTTTTTAAAGACAAGAGGCCTGAAGAAATTACTTATGTCTGGTAAAAATAGTTTGTCTCAGTGGGGACGATGTTAATCGCTAGATAGCATAATGCCTTTCATAACTTTCAAATTAAATATTAAGCATTTTAACAACATTTTGGCTATTCTGTCACAACCACCCTACTGTAGGTCATAGTAGGGCATCTGTCTTCAAATATTGCATGCTGTTTATTGCTGATCATCCTCTAAAAGACTGATTACTGCATTAAACTTCAACACAAAACTACTGGTATTGCAGTACAATCTACACAGCTGGAGAAATTAATCTTTTCTGGTTTATGATGAAGGGAAACTAAGAGCTACAGCAGGGCCATAAAGAGACGTAGTGGTGGACAACGCAAAATAGCCAGCATTTTTCTGTTTTGCTTTTGCTTCCACCTAAATCTGCTAGTGCTAAATTCATACACTGTTCAGTCTTTTTTCCCAAGGTTCCCTTCGTGGCATGCAAAATACACAGGAAAGCTGAGCTGTCTTAATAGGTGGCTTCTCTTGGTTGTTTGCTACTCTCTTGCAGCTCCTATTTTATCCCCATCATTATACTATCTAAGCACCAAATGACAACACACAAAATAACAGAAATTTGATCATACATAGTTATTGCATACTGTCACAGTGCTAAACAGCCCGATGCAAAGATGAATAAACGTCGTGAAGCTGCTCATGCTAAGGTTTATGATTTATCATTACAACAGGTGTTGTTAAACATTGTCCTTTTCCTGCAGGCTTCCATTTAAGGAATGAAATCCTGAAGCAGAGACAGTCTGTACAGTTTCAAGTCTGATGCAACTGCCAGCCAGAATTTGCAAAGTGATGGGCCATATCTGATATGAAACTTTCTTCTACTTAAAAACTCCCTTATTTGAGGAAAACACCTAAATATTCACATACTCACATACTACTTGGGGGTTTTTTTGGCAATTATTACTGATCTGCACCTGCTGCATTTTTTGACATGGTCACTGCACTAATGGTACTTATTCCTTCAAATTAGCAACAGCTACTCTACTGGACTCAAACTCGATTCTGGTCTAAGCAACTCATCCTTTCTTCATACTTTCTGCATATTTCTACCTGAGATGATACACAAACACTATATATTTACCAAGGGCTACTCCTGAAGGCCTTTAAAACCATGCTGAATGTAAGCAGCAGTCCATGTCAGTAAGTATTACGCACATCAAACACTCTTGGAGCAAAAGAAAAATAAAATATTCTTTACCAACTTCACGCCTGTATTCCATGACTGTGATACAAGGAAGCATAAATCTACCAGAGCCACAGGAGATCTTGCTCAACTTTCTTTTATTTAGATTACTAACGATAACATTAAGTAGGCAAATTACTTTGATTCCCCTAAGAAATTGTAATAAATAATGTGTATTAGGAATAAAAACACTAACTGCCAAAATTTACTAGGACTATTTTGTGGGAATAAATGGCTCTATCTTATTGCCTTAAAAATAAAAGCACAAACTGTTAAACGTCTGAAGTTTCTGTGGCATGAGATCTAATAGTAATGAAGAATGAAAAATGTTTTCTCTGCTGGCTATGCACTAGGCACAAATCTAAGAAATGGTGCTTATGTCTTGAAGGAGTGTTAAAGCATGTTTTCTTTTACTCATGTGCTTACAGAATGCTTAAATGCTTACAGAAGCAGACAGTAAGTATTGTCCAGTGCAAAAAGGCAACATGTAAATTTTCTCCGCATCTTACTTTCTTGCAGAACCTCAGTCCTGAACACCATCCATCTTTTCTATTCCAATCCCATCTCACCACGCTTTTTTAAGAACACACCTTTGGTCTGCCTGGAATAAATTCATGTACTCTGAACCTGGCTTCCCACTTTCCTCTTGCCTGACTGCAATGTTCGGGGGCTGCCTGGTGCTGAGGGCTGATCACTGGAGAGAGAGATGGCCTATGAGCTGGGCCTGAGCTGGTTTTGCATCCACCATTTGCAAGTGAGAAGACTCTGGTGGAAAAGGTTCTTGAAGGACACTTCAGAAACTTGTTCACATCCCTTTCTCCTCCCAGGCAAGCTACCGCCCACAGCCCAACAGCTTGGGCAAACTCACAGTACCTTTTCCATCAGCCATGGAGGCAGACTTCAAGAGCTGGAGGTGCTTATGGCCAGTTGGCAATTAATTTGAAACAGATCCTGTAAATCTGTTGTTTTAAAGTTTGGTAGCTAATTTGCATCCAGAGGCTATAATATCCCTGATCACAGTATTGTGACAGTTTCCTCTTAAAATCCCTGAAGCTTTAATTGAAAATAATCAGCAGTGGAAGTTGTTCTAACAGTCCACATTCACTGACGTAAACAAACACAAGACTTGAAAGCTGTGAATGCTTCTGTTTGCATCTGTGGCTCTTTCACCAAAAGGCATGTTGTTGATTTCATTTATTCCAAACACAGCATAAATGAATGCTTAATTTGGAAGCCTATAAATAATGAGCATGCTCAATTACAGCAGCAGCATCTAGAAGCAGGCTTGCAATGATGTTCCTGAGTCACTAATGCTATTAAGAATTTCTATATGCTAAGCCCCAGACATACACACTCAGAAGTTCACGTGTAAGTGTGTTCAGGACAGCCCCCACTGCAGTTCAGGCACTAATAGCTCTCAACAGCACAAAGCCCCTTATGAATTATCCTCATTACTACAATAATCCTTCACTGGTTCACAGCAGTGGTGTTAAACACAAGGTGAATTTAGTGCAATAGGAAGTGGCAAAGGAAGAACAGTGTCTGTACCAATTTTCTCATACCTGCCAAAACATGGTGAAGATCTGGCTGATATATGGTTAATTTAAAACATTTTGCATGACCAATAACAGTGAAAGATGCAGAGCTTGTTACCACTGTCCTGAGTGACAGGCACCTGAAACACACTCCTTTCCTGATGTTTTTCACAGGAAGAGACAAGGGGTTCTAGTAAACTCTCTGAGACAGGCAGGCACATACCTGAGATAAGATTCACGCCCTTTTCTCTTTTCAATCTCTCTGGACCAGTGGGATGACAGAATGTCACATACAGAAACCGAGAAGCCCTGATGTATAGGGCAGGACCAACGTGCACCTCTAAGCTCACGATCTCTTTCTGACTTCTACAAGATTCACCTTTCCTCATTGCAAAATTGCACAATTAGATATGACTCTTCGGCAGAGATGAATGTACCACCAGCTTGTTTTCCTATGCTCTGATATCTACCAAAATGCTTGGAAGTTGACCTCATGCTACTGAGCTTGACTGATCACTTCTTCACCCAGGCCAGTGGCTGACATCTCTCTCATCAAAAGGAGACTAGCACTGGAGAGAGGAATGAGACGTACTCCCAGCAAGCTACAACAGCATCAGCTGTCTCCAAATTCAACTGCAATCAGTCAAGTAAGTTCTCAAAAATTACTTTACTGTTAACTCAGCCATGTTGAGGAGGGGACAGGCACAGGGAATGGGACCGCAGCAGAGCTCAGCATCTTGAAAGGTGCAGATTCCTTCATTGTTGATACTTGACTTGGTTCAGTAAGAGGCTTCTACTGAGAAACTTTGGGGATTTTCGAGGGAACTGTCACAGTGCTGTGAGCAGGGGTATTATCTGTGCACACTGAGGTAAGAGATGGAGGACAAAGAGATCTATCCTGTGCTCTAACAGGTCCTTTTCTCCTGCAGGTGTAATTTCCACAACACCATTTACATTTTCTAAATTTAATCTACAAACACACTTCCATTTAATAGGCCAGCAGTGTTTTTTCCCTCCTCTTGCCATAAGCCTAGCCTTAGGCCAGCTACTGCAGACAGGGCAGCTGTCATGTTTCAGACAGCTCTCCGGCTATCTTTGCTTCCAAGAGATTGGCAATAGCGTGGGGGAGACGCTGCTAAGACTGTCCCCTTTTCTTCCCCGTGCCCTTACTCTCAAAAGCAGGTCAGCCAGCATTTCTGCCAAAGACTTAATTGTACTTTCTCAGTATTGGATGCATTTCAGGCCCCGAGGTATCTCCACTGCTTGTTACACTGATTAATGCTAAACACAAATGCTTTGCTGCTTAGTTGCCTTTCCCTCATCCCTTGACCTCTCTCCATTTTCACCTATTGTAATGAGGCACTAAATGGATATTTACTTGAATTTCTGATTTTTAAAGTTATCCAAGCTACTTTTTAACACACAGACCATCAGCAGTTAAGAATTATTTTAGGAAGGACATAAAAATGCTTCCTTTTTCTCCTCTGGACACACACAATCACCTCCTGCTGCTCAGAGACCCACAGTATAGGAAGTGCCAGGTGGCACCCAGGCCTTGAACAAAAGACACCCAGTTTCTTTAAGGAGATAAAACTAATGAGTTCCCCTTGACATTTGAGGAGGGGAAGACCATCATAGGGATGTGCCAGAGGAAAGGAGAAAGCTACGAAGCACAACAGGCCTGTGATCTGCCTTAGCATACGTAAATAAATAAATATATATAAAAAAATACCTGCAAGGGATTTCCTCTCCCAGCCTGGTACAGCTTACATATCCTTGCATGAGCTGAAGGACAGAGATTAAAATCCTTCTTTGTGATACCTTATCCTTTTTGGCTGAGCATCTTTGCATGTCAAGACATAGTGGGTAAAGACTGGAAAAAGTCAAATTTGTTTTCTGGGGGAGATAGGAAGGCAGATAGATAAATAAAAGGGAGGAGAGGTGAGACCAAGGAGTTGAATGAGACCCTTCTTCTCCCAGGATTGTCCGAGGGTGGGCAGGCAGTGGGGAGGAAACACGGAGAGTGGATTCCAAAAGTCAAAGGGAATGACTAGGAATGACTGACGACCCTTCAGAACTGGAGTAATCACAGTAGACAGGGCTGTCATATTTTATCTGTGCACAGACTTTTAATTTTGGAAGATCTCTTGTTTTTAAAGGCATTCCAAAACAGCACCTCACTGACCTTGGAGCTCGCTTACAGGGAGGTCTCTCAAAGCACCTCTAGAAAAAACCAAAACCTCATTTTTTTGTAGGTTTGTGATATTGCCATATCAGAAAGGTGAGTATGGTGTAATACTTAATGGTTACAGGTTTTAAAGCAGTCTTTCAATTAAAATTTAATAGGACATTTATAGTCTCTAATATTAAATTAATGAAATGGCTTCAAATGTAAATCCTGGATGGTAAAAATTCCTCAACATTTATGTCTCTGGATCTGCTAGCCAAAATGCAGTGAAAATATTTTTAATCATCTGTACAGCTTGTTGCTTATTTAAGAAATAAAGAATAATTTTTAAAATTCAAGGGCATTTGTAACAGAAATTTACAGAGCTGTAGCAGATAGTTTCTTCATGTTTAAGGAAGAGTGTAAACTGTGTTTAGTTTCACTAGATTTCCAAATTCCTTAGACTAAGTTCTGACACCAGATCTCCTTTCTGTAGTAAGGATCGATCACTGACCCCAAAAGTTACAGTCTGAGGACAATGAAACTCAAAAGCGATTTGGGAAATTCCTACACAGTCCCAGTAACCCGACAGTGCACCTGAGAAGGGGTTTTGCAATGCTTGGGGGTGGGAAAGAAAAGCCATGCACACACACTTAACGTAAAAGCCTCGAGCTAACAGGGTGTTTCTCTGCATGTATCCAGTATGCACAAATAAATGAGACAAAAGAATAATATGGATCTTGGAAATTTCTGCATAGGTGAGGCTGTATTTGATCCAATAAGCTGAATGCTAAGGCCTAGCATCCCGTCAGTATTAAAAACAATAACGAAATTCCCCTTCACTGGTTTTCCTTTGGTGTCCACAGCATGTAAGCAGGACCCAACTTACTTATCAGTATTAAAGACAACAGAGGAAAATTGCAATTCCAGGAGGAAAATGTGTGGTGCCATTCTTCAGCTGTGAACTGAGCGCTCATAACTTTCATTGCCAACAACCCATAAAACTTGCTGTCAAGCACTCAGTGTCCAGAAGGCATAAGAAGTGTCAAGGAATGCTTTATGCTGTTGCTAACACACTACAAAAGGCTTGATCACTAGATTAAACTAGAGAACAGGCTGGCACTCTCTGGGAAGAAATTTGGATGAGACTGTAATGGTAGCGAGAAGAAGGGCTTTGATTTGTGTAAAATAGGATGGATTAAAAAGGGTGTCCACAGGCTGCGGTTCTCTCAATCAACGGATCCAGACAGACAGATGGACTGAGCAGGAGCTGCGACTGATTGCTTCCAGCCAGTTGCCTGATGGAGGGGCTCTGGCTGTCAAAAATAGAGATAACAAAGGTCATGTTTCCCAGCACTCTGTTCCAGCCTTGTCCCTCAAATAGATGCAGAGGGTTGAAGCACTTTTCCTTGCTGATCTGTGATTTGAACAGCCTCGGGACAATTTTAGCTTGCGCTTGGGTGTCCGTAAACCCAAGAAACTGTAAGGGCAGACAGAAATTGCTGGAGGATGCAGGTGTGCTTTTCCTACAATTGTGTCCTTTGTTTCTTCTGTATCTGGGAAGAAGGGAGAATGTGTAGCCCTGCACCACCCAGTGCTTCCACTTGGCGTGAGGAAATCTTAGCAGTGTGTCACCTTCACATTACAGGCATGGCATCAAAGATCTGCAATGCAATGAAGAATAAGGCCTTCAGCCGGGAAGGACGTGTCCCTGGGCAAGTCAGCTAGGATAGAGCACATACACAGGGGAGGTATTTTAAGAGAAGTGGTAAAATGAGGACAGAATAACTGGGACAATGTCGGCAGCATTCAAAAGCTCCAGGGAGAGATGAGAGAATCCTTCTGATGAAACAAGAACCTTAAAACATGAACAAAACAAAATGATCCATCTTCGGAGGCTACAAACATCTTTAGTTTCTCAGATCTGGTTAGAACCAAAAAACCACCAAGCTAGAACCAAAAAGTGTTGCACAACTTTCAGGAAATATTACCTTGATGTATCCAGAATAGATAAAAGAAACCCAATTAAACTTGAAAAATCTGAAACTCTCAGATAAAATATTTTTGAATGCTAAATGGAATTTGTGAAGCTCCATTGCCTCAACCTCCACTAATAAGCTGCTCAATAAACTTCATGAAAACATATTTTATGTACTGATAGCATCTCAAAGTATGAAAGGTTTTGCAGTTGTTCAGCCATCAGTTACCAGCTGGATTATGGTCCACTAATGCTGTTAGATTTCTGCAAGACATAAGGCAGCTTTTCAACCATTTGTTATTTTAATGATGAGGAATCTCACCATAAGCCTTGTTAAAACTTCATTTAATCCATTACAAAAGAAACAAAGACATTTAGAAGTGAACATAAAAAAAAAATCTCAATCTATCAGAACAGAAATTATAGGGTCTAGGGAAGCTTTTAAGGAGCATCCATGGAATAAAATGACCCTGCTAATTAAAGAACTGTATCTTTTCACGTTTGACATTTAGGGACTGTCTTCAACAGGGACTGAACTACTCTGCATGATACCACTTGTAATGACAAAGAGAAAAAGGGAGAACCTTTACAAAGTCACAACCAAATCACTCCATCTATTCCAAATAACACCCGAACATTTGCAAGGATGTTTTTTACTGAGTTTTCTTCCAAAAATGTCTCAAAGGGAACAGAGGGTGCAACCTCCCTGCCCCTAGATCATGGGGAAATTTGTCCTTGCAGAGATAACCTCTTTGGTTCAGTAGTAGTCCTAGGAGAGAACACAGTGAGAGGTAAATGTGCTTCCAAAACTTGCCTGTTCTGCTAGGAGAGGTGGGATGTGAGATCAGTTCAATGAATTTCATCATGTACAGGCCATGAAACTCTGACTGCCTAATTTTTGCTAAGCCTAGGAATATGACATTTGAGGCAAGCAGGTGATAGCTGCGCTCCTTTGCCACTGCGCTCTTAATTCACAAAGTACTCTTTCAGATCAAGAGACATTGCCGTGGGGTCCTCTACAGTGAAGCAATCATGCCTTGGACTCCCTGGTCCTTCTTTAGCATGTCCCATTCCAGATCTGCTGTGTTGCCTCCTATACACTGAGTAAAAACACACAGTGGCTAGAATAATCTTTTTTTATAATCTCCAGAAAGCATCCGATGCATTATATTACCTGAATGAACATTTATTTTACGGCTAATACATTAGAGGTAGAAAGTGGCCATTTCTGAGTGCACAAAAAAACGCATTTTCCGAAGGACTGAACACTAACTTCAGCCCTCCAATTACCCTTACAATTCTATACCTCCAGAGCAACACGCCAAAAATTTGCAATCAGTAGTTCAACAAACAAGTCTAGATTTGCACTTATAGGTGCATGTCAAATGTTTATCCTAAAAAAGTGAGGCTGCTTACTGAAAAACACACTGGAATGATGTAATCTCAATTCTCCAAGATTTGCTGGAGCAGCAATGTCATTGACAGCACAGCTTTTCATATTCCTGAGGGAAGGACATGCTATTCCAACTCCTGTGATTACTACCTCCTTCATCAGCTCTAATAAAGTTCCCAATTGCTATTGTAAGAGTCAGGCAAAGCTGCCCTTGAGAGTTTTTTTCCCCAATTTCAAGAATTTCCCCAGAATTAAGCTTATTGGCCAAGCCAGCCACTAAACCTAGAGAAAGTTGAGGACAATCTGTCAGATCTTGATCCCATTTAAATTAATGATAAGGAAGAAGTCATGATCTATCATATCTATCTGCTTTCTTCTCTTTGTTTAAGGGAGATGGAAAACATTAGCTAAAGTTAGATCTATCTTGAAGTTTCTACTACCAAGAAATTATAAATAAATAAATGTGTTTTTCATTTTGAATACAGCACATGAAATGTTAAATAACCCGATTCTATGTATAAAAAGAAACTGCTGCTTTGGGTTCTTCTGCAATGTTTGATGTAAACTATCCTCCAGCTCCCACTCTCCCATACCAAACCAGAACTTTACCAGATGTCCAGCTGTTTTGAAACCTTCTGCCTTCAGTTTGGTTTCCTAAAGAAACAAGACTTGTGCAAACATGCTGTTTGTCTGTCTCCTTCCAGTAACTTCTGACACAAGCTTCATAAGTTGCTTCTCAAATAATTACTTTTTAAAGTTCCTTTCCCCCAAGCTTGTAAAATATTAACATTTGAAATCATTTTACATAATATCGCTCTTTCAAGAAACTGCTGAAATGGTAAATTAAGTGCCATCTAGACTGGCTAAGGAGTTTTTGATAAGAGAGTGATTTTGAATGAAAAAATGGATACTTAATACAAAGTCAATTAAAAATGGAATTATAAAATATCTAGATGAGAATCATATAATGCATATCAGCACATAGTCTATAAAGGAAAATCAAGCCTGAAATTCTTCCAAAGGGTCAGCAAAGTCTCAAAAAACAACTTTACCAAAAACTTTTACTTTTTTAAAGCTTTTCCTGAAGCTTTTCATAAGACTACATTAATGAAACTATGCAGTCATGGACTCAGAAGCAGGAATGAGTTCTGAATCTTAACTAAGATTCTAATTTCTTAACTAAGGCACAAGATTTAAGAAATGGCCATTTTCCATTGTAGCATAATATTAATAGTTGTTCCAGTCTCCTATAATAAGATTGACTAGATACAATTTCTAGAATACATGATTTTACAGATCAGATTCTGCTCTTTCCTTACCATAATAAAGGGAAATAATTTTTAAGGAACTAAATCTGTTTACTCCCAAAGTAGTCAAGAATAAATTTAACCCAGAGAGTCCAGCAGGAGATTAAGCAAGACAGGTTGAAAGTTAGAAGCTCTTGTGAAACCATACATCACTTCACTATGACAGAGCACTCTGGGTGACTGAAGAATCGTGTGCATATATGTAATTATTTTCTCTGAAACCATCAAAATCCATCTCAAAAAGCAGTTGAGGTTAGTAATAACTGACCGTTTTCCTTTCACAAAAAATGCATACTGTGTTCTTAAAGAATCTCATTGTTAAAGTCAATTAAGCATGTCCAAAGATGCCCACCAACGCAGACCACCTGCTAGGAACTGGAGAGGGATAAAAGCACGCAGTTCCTCTCTGTTGCTTAACTGATCTCCAAATGTCAAACTGAGCCCTTGTTCTTCCAGCTGATGGGAAGAAAAATGGTCTAAACTAATTTTCATTTAAATTTCTTAATGCACTGCACCAGTTGTTTGTCACATCCTGACATGCTGTCATGTTGTTTTACAACATGATGTACTGTAACATGATATGAAGTGAACATATTTCATTCAGAGAAATGCACTAATGCCTTTAGACTCTTGAGGAATAGACAAGTAGTTGCATTATTTCTTAGCACCTGATCTAGATTTATTAGAACAGGTGGAAACATAGACCAAACTACCTACATTGCTTTCAAACCACTCTGGAAAGCATCACCGTGTTCACCTTATGCACTCTAGAGTGCAGCACGCTCATACCCATCCCACCGCATGCAAAAAGCGCTCAGCTATGCCAGGTATCACCCCAACTCTTTGCAATGTAGAGTCAACTTCTGTTTAGAAGAATCAAAAAACAAATGCGCCTGAAGACTTTGTAAAGTTTCTAACTCCTTTTTCTTCCTGGAACATGAGGTTTATTTTACTTGCTGAAGACCATTTATTCATATGTAGTGGAAGGAGTTACTCGTATTTATGATGACAGTAGTATATTATACTGTGAAGCTGTCATATTTCATTAAAAGAAACTTCAAGAGAAGTCCCTAAACTTCAAGAGAAGGAGCCCATATTTTCCAAGAATCCTCCAATAAATCCTTGAAGTCCAGGTGAAACTTTACAGTTGATCTATCTACAATCTGTATGATGACCAGAAGGGGCTGCCCTGTCTCTCTCACTGCTCACTCTCAGTAACAGCTCCTACCCTTCACTTCTCCAGGGTTAGCTGCACACTGCATTCGTTCAGTTTGCTGCTCTGATTAAAAGCTAAACTTTTTTTTGCAGGGCTCATTTTTAGTTAGATCAATGAACAGATACAACTGACTGTGAAACTGCACTAATGTTAAAGCTATAGGAAAATGGGGAGGAAATACATGGTTGGCAGCATAGGAAGTAAGGAGGACTACACTTCATTGCTGTCTGCTGCAGAAACTGAAATTCAGAAACATGAGGCTGACAATACAAATATTTTATCCCCAAGTATTACCAAGGGAATATAAGTGCATTGTGTGCCTTGTCTTCAACTTTAAAGAGTGAGTTTGTGAACGATAGTTCAAATTTCAGTCAATCGTTATTGTAGCCTTTTCCAATTTCTATGATCCAATAACTGGACACATCTCTCAATCAGTGCTGTTAAGCAGAAAGCTGACAGGTATTGAAAGAATACTCTTTTACTCTTGCCACAAATAATATTTAAGACTCACAAACAGGACTCTTAAAATACCCACTGAGGTTTGACCATAGTCTGAGAAAAGCCACAGTATGAACAACACTCCTTAATTTGTACAGCCCACAACAGGGTTTCCCACTTAATCTCAGAAGATTAATTACATAACAGTTAATTGATTAACTAGATCAGTTTCACGTGGTCCAGGGGATCTCTGAATCTTTAACATTCACAGTTTCACTGAAGTAGACCACGACTTCCAGCTAGATATCAAAAATATTTGCTTCAACAACCACCCCCAGCCCTGCTAATAGCAACATTTATGAATGTGGCCAGTCAGTGGAAAGCTTCTTGAAGTGCTAGATAAAACACCCCATCACTCTCCTGTTCCTAAAATCATTACAGTAATCCAAAACAAGTGGATTAATTGTGCTGATTGATATGACACAATATAACTTTATATCTTGGAAACAATTTCAAGCAATACTGAAAGTGATACTCCCCATGACTAATGAGCCACTGTCTAATCAGTACACCCTGGTGGGCTGGAGATCAGCAGGAAATGCTAAAGGAGGAACTCTAAAGGCAAGAGAAGAGGCCTTCTAAATTAACTTCACAGAGAAGCTAAAGAAGTAAGACTCAGGAGGTCCCTTTGCAAGACAGGAGGAATTTCACAGTCAAGATTCGCACCAGTGCGGTGGTGTAAAAAGAGGTGAAATACGACAAAACTTCACCAGCAGAACACATTTAACTTTCATTCACACAAATAACGCTAGAAGTGGGCTCTGGAGGGAGCACAAAGCAATGTCATGCTCCAAACCAATCCTCTAAGCATACACCCTATGCATTAACATTCATTCAGCCACACACCTGCCACGTGCTTACTGAGCTATAGAGTCAAGCCCTATACTGTGACCTTTCAGACCAGTGTCTTACTGGGGCTGTCTGAAAAGCGTAACAGCATAACCATACTGTATCTGTTAACTTATCTCGAGACACAAACGGAAGAATAACTGTCTCCATCTCAGCTGCTCTCTCCCACAGTTGTCCCTTCCAATACAGAAAGGCAGATTTCTTTGGCTGAAAGCACTTGACGGAGTTGCCAGCCACCCCGACCGTGCAGACTACTAGTTTAGTGACATATTCTTGCCATCACCTGCAGAAATGCCCTGTTTCCCCAGCAGCAGCTGCAGGATTTGACTATAGCTGACAGTAGACTGTAACATCTATGGACTTGTGCAGAGCATCTGCACGCCTAAGGACTTCTGCCATGTGTCAGTGCCGCTCATGTTAAGAGATCCATTAGGAGTGCAATGATCTAAAGAAAGGTCAGCTGTCACAACTAATGCCAGAAGTGTCACCTTTGCTTAAAAGGATTTTGCACCAAACTCCCTAGCTAACTAGATGGCACCGATATCCTTGTCTTAAAGCCAAAGACATGTCACATTAGGCTGGCACACATGTACGGATGTCATTTGCTGTAGTAACATCAGTGCTAAACCTTTTTCAAATGGGCCTTATCAAAGTCCAGTGGCAGCATCACCACCCCTGGCACTTCTGGGAAGCGTTCGGACTTCTTTGGTCTCGCATCAGAGCTGTGTTGACAGAGATCCCTGCAGCTGAACCAGCAAAGCACTACAGGAGGTATTTTCTAAGTTTCTAGATAGAAAACAAGAAATCTTACTTCTCTGGCTCTCCCATAAGAAACAATAGATCTGCCCACACAGGACAGAGGAACAAGATGCAATAAGCATAGCGAAATAAATCAGAAATAACTGCAAAAAAGTTAGCTGAGTTACAGCACAGAAAACAGGATTAGAGGCAAGGCAGAATCACCACAGTGGAATTACTGTTCTGGTGAACGGGCTTGAATGCATAAGGCAGTCAAACTCAGTCTGAAGCTTGCTTCTCTGGGACTATGACTCCACTGAAAACTGTTCTGAGGTTTTGAAAGCGCTAATGCAGAATTGATCCATTCTCAGCTGACAGAGCCAAGGTGTTAATGACGAGACATGACTACTGTGTTAAACCTGCAGGGTCAAATTCCAGCTTGACTGCTATCAGTGCAAAAACAGTGACTGTCCTCAGCGAGGCAGCTATGACTTGATTGTTAACTGTCCTAACCTTTTATATGATGCATGGTATAAAAGTTTTCATGTTTCATAATCACTGTGCAACTATCTGCTACTCTAAAATCCTGGTATTTTTGAATACCTGACAAGCAATAACTAGCTTCAGGAGAGGTGAAGTTATTGTTTGTGCCTAGTCACTGCTTTCTTTGGATTATTTAGGCAGTAACACTTGCATGAGCTGACGTTGCTCATCTGTTCGAGTAACGGAGAAAATAAGACTTAAATAAGCTATTCTAAACCACAATAGTGGATTGCTAAGTAGCTAAGGAATGATGACATACCACTTTTATGTTTTCAGTCCTTTGAATTAATTCTGTAAATTATAGAAATAAATTCCAGATCTGGGTGCCTTGTCAGAATGGACTGCATCTGTATCAAACTGTGCTGTTTTGTAATAGGGATTGAATATGGTTTGATCTTGTCAAAGTAGGTTTTATTATGGTGCTCTCCAGACAAATGACCTCAATGCACTTGAGAGAGAGATGGCATTAATGGTGATCATCACCCAATTGCTGGCTGAATGACACTAGAAGTCGGATTTTCTTTACAGGAGCATTGAAGTGGGAAGCTGACCCTTCTATCAGTGATGACATGCAGCAAAAGTTAAAAAAAAAAATATTTTGTGATTCTCAGGCACAAGGAAGAACACGCATTGTGCCAAAACTGAAAGCCTGTTTGGTATAAGGGTACAAAACCAGAAGTTAATGGAGGGAGCACAAGAAAAGGACACTTGTTATTTTGCAGGTATCTGGAAAACTCCACGCTGGTTTTCAAGACTGTTCCACAGCCTCTTTAGCCCTGGTTTTCCTCTTTTGTTATCCATGATGAAGGTAAATTGCAGTTCAGGGTGATTATATCTAATAGGAAACATGTAAGTAATTAAGGAGTTTGGGCCTTAAGCCCTGATTTGATGGCTTTGAGACTAAATTCTGTAGTCTCTTGCCCCCAGACACCAGAAAAGAAGTCTAAGTCTTGGTGCACATCAAGAAAGAAAGTGAATGACCACACCTTCCCCAGAAGCAATGGGCTGAGGTGCAGGAAAAGAAACTCCATACAATTTTATCCCTACAGAAATAACTATTTTGGCCAGAAATTTTGTACTTTGTGCTCAAAACTATGCATTTAGACAGTATATTCTAGCAAAGCTGGACAGCCCAAGTAAAACCAGTTTGCTTGTTTCTGCTAAGCTTAGGGACAGAAGTTTCACTGCTCTGAGAGAGACCATGTCTGTCAAAGTGAAGGTAAAAAAAATTCCTCAAACCTAAAGAAAATAAACATACAAGTGGAAAGTTTTGTGGTTCTAAATTTTTGGCTGTTTTCCTACCACCGGAGGGGGAAAGTTTAAAAACAAACAAACAAAAAAACCCACCTATCTTTACAATTTTATGTAGTCACTTTTATTCACCACTAAACTCATTCAATATCAACCTCTTCCACACATAGCTCTTCTCTATCAAAAAAATTACAGTGCAGCTGCTCAGAAGTGGTGGTATTTGATGATTTTTGCTACTGAAAATACCTATTTCATGAAACAACCCAAAAAGCATTCTGTGAAAGGTGGCAATTCTTATTGAATTCTGTAATGCTTTTTCAAAAGGCAAATTTCAGTGGCAGAAATCAATGTTTCTGAAGGTGGATCATTAAGGACTAGAAAATGTACACTTCTATTCATAAATGATCTGGAAAAAGAGATGAATAGTGAAAAGAAAGTTTGCAGGTGATACAAAATCATTCAAGATAATCAAATCTAAAGTGGACCATGAACTACTGCATAAGGAACTTGCAGTACTAAGCAACTGGATGATAAAATGGTAGATGAATCCAGTTTTGCTGAAGAAAGAATTGCATGCTAGGAAAAATAACTATACGTGCAAATCAACAGTCTCTACATTAGCTACTGCCATTCAGTGTATGGATGCTGGAGCCTTTGGTTAGTTCCCAGTGAAAATCAGATCAATCCTCAACACTAATCAAAATGACTAGTAAAACATCAGGAATTATTAGGAAAGGTTTAAAGAAAAAAATGCAAGCTATCATTAATGGTGGTTTAGGACAAGGTCTTGCACATGGGTAAAGGCAATCCCAAATACAGGCTGGGCAATGAGTGGGTTGAGAGCAGCCCTGTGCAGAAGAATTTGGGGGTATTAGTGGATGGAAAACTGACTGTGAGCACTTGCAGCCCAGAAAGCCAACTGTATGCTGGACTGCACTGGGAGAAGTGTGGCCAGCAGGTTGAGGGAAGGGATTCTCCCCCTCTACTCCACTCTCGTAAGACCCCCCCTGCAGTGCTGTGTCCAGTTCTGGGGGCACCAACAACAGAAGGACACAGACCTGCTTGAGTGGGTTCAGAGAAGGCCACAAAGATGATCAGGGGCTGGAGCACCTCCCCTGTGAGGACAGGCTGAGAGAGTTGGGCGGGTTCAGCTGGAGAAGAGAAGGCTCTGGGGAGACCTTAGAGTGGCCTCCCAGTACTTAAAGGGACTCTTTATCAGGGGGTGAAGGAATAGGATGTGGGGTAATGGTTTTAAACTGAAAGAGGGTAGATTTAGATTAGATATAAGGAAGAAATTCTTCATTGTGTGGGTGGTGAGGCACTGGGAGAGGTTGCCCAGCAAGGTTGTGGCTGCCCCCTTCCTGGAAGGGTTCAAGGCCAGGTTGGATGGGGCTGTGAGCAACCTGGTCTGTCCATGGCAGGGGGTTGGAGCTACATGGTCTTTAAGGTCCCTTCCAACCCAAACCATTCTATGATTAATGCACCTGGGTGAGACAAAAGAGGACAAATTATTTCCAAATTGTCATGGAGGAGAAGTCTAGCAGAACCAATAAACACAGTGATCTAAAAGCTTGGGTCCTAGGCAGCAGAAGATGGGAGGAGTATTGCTCTACACATGCCCTGCTTCCTATATCCCTTTCATAAGCAACCATTCTTATTATTCTCTTCACTGCTGGGGAGAGGATCTGCGGCCACATGGACCCTTCCCTCCCACATATGTCCAACGCCACAGAACGAGAGAAACCTCAAAATGTGTCAGCAAAATGTGGAAAACCTGTTCAAAGCCGTCAAAGCAGATTGTTCTGAATGGAGTGGAAGGTGCTGGTGCTTGGCACTTCTGAAATAAAACCATCACGTCTCCATTGCTACCAAAACATGTTTTGTTGGAGGGGTGGGACAGGAGCAGTTTGCCTTTTCAGCTCTTCAGAGCTATACATTCAAACATGTTTGAGGTTACTGGAAGTGGAAAACCGAATTTCATTCTTGATTGACTTTTTCAGTAGATGGAAATGCTCATTTAATTGTTTTTTAGTATTTGACCTTTCTATTTCATTTGGTTATCTTCATGATGATGAAATAGCATTCATGATATTCACACAGGGTAACTGTTGAAGGCTAGAGCATGAATGCTGATTTTTCTACAATGTTCTGCTGCTGTGGACACCCTAGGAATGAAATCAGATTGAAAAAGAGCCTCAGCTTTAAGTGCTTCTGAGAGATTGATTAAATTTAGTTTCCTTGTAGCCCATTATTACTCAGGGAACAGGGGGTGTCTGTACAGAGCATCTATGGAAATCCATCTTTTGGGCCATGCCAGAGCTGCTGAAGCTGAACACAAAAGGGAAAACCCTCAAAATAATAATTTCCTTAGGAAATGTTATCAAATCTTTGAAGTTACATGAAGATTATCAACTCTCCCAGCAACATGACAGTTTCATGAATATCCTCGTGGGACAGGGTGCTAAGGGCAGAACACTGTCACTGCCAGTAACAATGGGACTGCAGCCAGGTCCTCCACACTCTGCCCGACAACTTAAGGCAGTGTTTTTGCCTGGTCTCACACATCAACTTCACACATGTGGCTAACACCCTGTCTGTCTTTGCCTACTGCCTGAGTTTACAGATCATTCTGGGTACCACTGAAGGATGAAGGACATGTCCTACCTTGAACCTGGGAGGATTTCAGCCTGAAAAATACCAAATATTTTGCTTTACATAAAAAAGCTCCCACTCTGTAATAGGAAGCATTTGACAGCAACCACGTGTACTAAAAAAGACACCACTTTTAACAACTAATTTGCAACAGATGCAGATTCTCACAAAGGTTCTCCATTTTGCAGGCAGCAGCATCACTCAGCAATCTGTTATTAGTAGGCAGTTACACAGCACTGAAAAGAACCATCACCCCATCTGGCCAGGTCTGCATGTCCCTGATGTGACCCTGGTTTATCCCATGGTCCAAAGATTTCCTTCATGACTATTAGCTTTAGAGACCTTACATCAAACACAAATTTGGCCCATGTAGCATAGGTCAGCAGCCTGAAAAGAAAAAGGCAAAACACCAGCCACTCCAGTCTGATTTGGGATAAGAGTATCCTCACTGGTTATCTGGCAGCTTCTGGTACCCCACAGGGATGGAATTTTAAGTCCTAAAGATCTTGTGCCATTTTTTAGATTTTCCTGCAGCCTTTTGTGAAGAAATCAGCTTGATTTCAAAGGAAACAATCCTCTTTGCTGCCTCTGCCCACAGAGAGGACAAAAAACAGGTTGCAGTCATTTGGCACCTTCACTACCCCTTTGTGCAAAAGGTCAAAAGGTGTGGCCCTCAGAGGTGGGCCTCTGAACCACTTGCTGGGCTGAATAGTGCTCCCAATCGAGTAATATCAAGCACAGTGTCCGGACCTCCATGCAAACTCTCAGATCATTGCCTGGAACAGTTACAGTATATAGTCACCACCTGTCCAATTACTGCACCTGATGCTGTTGCTCGCTCACAGTATGCAACAGGGTGGAGGTCCCTCCTCAGGCACACACCATGGCAAGATCAAGCCTTCCCACTCACCTTTGTCTCTTGAAATGGCAAAGCTCTAGGATTTGTTAAACAAAACTTGCAGAGTGGTTTGGCCCCATTATGCAAGGAGGAGGCATAAGAGAAAAAAGAGGGAGAGGCAGAGTTCCTTAGGGATCAACATGTTCAATGATCCCTTCAAACCATCACAAACCTCATTTACTAAGCCCCATAGGCTTCATTAATTTTTTTTGTCAAAATATTTGCCTTTACAAATTCACCCAGGACTACATCATTCTGCATTTCAGCCAGCCAGAATGCTAGCGGGACACTGAGCAACTGCTGAGATTTTACTGGCACCCACTTTTAAGCAGTGACTTTCGGTCAGTAGCTCTGCTCTGCTCCTGTGAATAACTGCCATATAGTAACTGATTTAACCTACTAAGGTTAAATTTCCCCAGTTCCTTTTTTCTCAGCTACTTAGCAAATCAATTCTTTTTGAGAGACCTCAGTTCATACACAAGAGGATAACAATTATGTGCTGCTGTGGTTTGGCAGAATGGAGTCAGGCACAGTTGGGGTAGAAAATTATTTTCTGCACTTTCAAAAAATCAGAGAGAATTAAGCGAGAGAAATCCAGCAGAAAGGGATATTTTATATAGATACACACACCTATGAACCACTCCTGGTTTGTATCATCTACAAACTTGCTGAGGGTGCAGTCTGTCCCATCATCCCAATCAATAATGGAGATGTTAAGCAGCACTGGCCCCAGTGTCTGCCCCTGGGGTGCATAGCTAGTGACTGGCCTCCAACTGGACTTTGTGCTGCTGATCACAACTGTTCAAGCTGGGCAGTTCAGCCAGTTTTCCATCCACCTCCCTGTCCACACTTCATCAGTCTGTCAATTAGAATGTCAGGGGAGACAGTGCTGAAAGCTTGTTAGCATCTAGATAAACAACATCCACTGACTTCATTGTTTCATCATAGAAGGCTATCGGGTCAACCAGACATGACCTCCCCTTTGTAAATCCATACTGACTACTCCCAATCACCATTTGCTTAAATGCACCCTAATGTCATCTTCCTCCAGCAAGGATAAGTCTTTCTTTCTCCAGACTTTCCCACTGGTCCCAGGGGCCTGGGATTCCTGAGGATAAATCTTATGAGCAAAGACCAAGGCGAAGATGACACTGAGAATCTCAGCCTTTCCCATGTGCTTTGTCACCAGGTCTCTAGATGGATGTATTTCTCTTTGACTAAGAACAAGCAGCAAAACATTGCTGCAATGGTTCAGGAATGCATTTGTCTTCTTGCAGCCATCAGGATAACTTCAGTGTTGCTATGAACTCCATGTGGACAGAACACCCTTGTACACAAACCACTGCAAACTCAGAGCCTCAGTGCGTGTCTTCTTGTACTGAAGAGAATATCTAGGAAAGCCTGCAGCTCTGAAACTTGAAAAGGACATGCTAACTGCTTGAGTGGGCTGGAGTCCCTTGTCTAATCCAACTGGAATAGACAAGAAGGGCATCTGAACTGCATGCTTCCCTTCTTTGAGAATGACAAAAGTATGCCACAAAAGGCATTTTATTTTGTACTCATTTTCTCCTCATTTTGTCCTAAAATGGTGTGGAGGCTACACAGGAAGAGAAACAAAGGGAGGACAAAGTCAGGTTTCACATTCAGCTACTTCTCCTTTACGGAGGCGGCAGTTCCACAGTTTTCATCAGACTCACTCTCAATTTATGCCAGAGTAACAGAGCAGTGTGGGAAACTCTTTGGATAGAAGTTACTTCTGGGTCCATGTAAAGCAGCTCCCCTGAGCACAAGCAGCTGTAAAACATGATACGCCATGCTGAGCCCTCAGGTTTCCCCTGGAGTCCCACCAGCATCTCTGACACTTGGCATGGCTGAGAGAGAAAGCAGTGAAACACAGCTGCCACAGAGAGACACAGGGATTCCCTCTGCGTTTGGGAGTCTGAGGGGAGTACGGTACCAGCTGAAGGGTTAGGTAGTTCCCTTGCCATACATAAATGACGTTATCTGGCACTGAGAAGGTGCATGGCACAGGCAAGTGGTGCTCTGGTGGTCTCCAGCCTCTGGAGCTGCTCTTACATGAACTGTTTCTGCTGGAGCAACACAGATCAAAGCAAAGTGACAGAAAACTGTACCATCTTCTCTCACAAGAAGCCTTTTGCATCTCTTTCCCCAAATTTGGCAAAGATGCAGGAAATTCATAGGTATTAAGTTTCTTCAAATTTTATGGAAAAAAGGCATCTTGCTACTGGAATGAGATGCAGAGGCTCATCAGAGAGATGAGGCTGGCATCAGTGTTGCAGCCCTCAGGCAGCTTGTTGCTCAATGCACCCCTGTTTTTTTGTATGTATTCACACAGTACCAGAAATTAAACACAAAGGGGTGGAAGATATGTTTTAGTTGTACTAGAGAACTGTTAACGAAGTTCTTAAGTACAAAAAATCCTGCCATCTTCTGATACTTTCTACCCTATTCTCTTCTATATGCATCCCCTCTCCCCAGCACACTTATCTAATCAATCCTGATCTGTCAGTCTAGTGCACATAATTTTGTCTTCAGGGTGCATTCCTATCAGTAAGACATCAGAGGCTCATATATAGAGAAAACAAACTGATAGTTGCCATGTGTTTCAAAAAACATCCCCTCACACACTTCTTCAAAAGCCCAAGATACTAAAATGCACAAAAAATTGATAGAGTACGAAAAATCAACTCTAATATGTTTGACTCATCTGTTGATTTTAATTGAATGGTCTGTATCTTCAGGCAATTTCATTATTCTCCCAAGAGCTGGGTAGCTAAATGAAAGACAAACCTCGTTAACCTCCGACCATGAAAATCAATAATTTTCAATAAAATTTAGGCTAATTTGTTTCCAGAGGATCTCACATCTTGACTCTAGTACCATGTGCTCCAGAGCTAATCAGCTATAGGATATATTTTTCCAGATTGTTTTTGCCAACTTAGCTACAAAGCCTTTCATTTTACCTAAAACTACAGGAATCCTTGCACGTATGAAAGACAGCTACTCTCAAGATCATGTGGTGGTATGAGCAAACAGTATCCCACTTGCCCTGTATTCATAGCTACTCTAGAGTGACAGTGCAAACACTTCAAAGAGTGCTACTCTTATTTTTAGTTCTGTTTAGGGTCATCGATTCTTCTTCAACCACAGAATTGATTTCTACAAGTTCATGTTACACACTGTATCTCACTAAATTCTGCAGCCACTGAATGCAAAAGCACACTCCTATTTTAAATAAAAACGCCAACCTTTCCATCACAACCCTGGAAAAAGCTGAATATGGGCTTGTTTCTGTGGATGCACCAAAAGCAAAGGGTGAAACAAATGCTTAATATTTCTCCTAGGTTACCTTCTATCAACAGCAAACAACAGCAGCTGTGGTACTCTGCTAATGAAGTGCTTAAGCCATTAGATTCCTCCAAGTAGCAGGGAGAGGATACTTGTATAGATCCCTTCTATACAAGAGGAAATCCATTCCTTACCTCAGCAAAGTTTAAAATACAGAAATTTCAGACCAGAAGTTGGTGTTCTGCAGAAAGAGCAAATCTAACACTGCTGGAGCATGACAAATATTGATAAGTCAAGCAGATCAGTGAAAGAAAGTATCAAGCAGTCCCCTCAAATACAATGCACAAATCCCCACTGGAATTTAACCAAGGTTACGGGAACAACACCAGTTTACAACAGAGCTATCACCACAAATACAAAAATCGACCTTTCTAATTCCTGGGCTGGATTGGACACTAGATTACAAGGCTTTGGAAACAATATTTATGAAGAAAATATTAGCAGTAAGAACATTTCCAGGTCACTGGGGAACAAGACCCTCCAATGGCTCTCTTTGAGAAGGGAGCGCCTGGAAATTTGTCAAGAACATCAAGAAAAGGGAATGATTGGGAAGAAAAAAAAATACTCAGTGGAACATAGTAGCAGCTCTCAGAGAATACATTGTGCACGTGCATAGACAGTCTAGGAGACTGGATGACAGTTCAGCCTCGAGATTTGCAGACATTGGCAGGTCTGAAAGCAGTAAACCTGAAATGCTTCACATGGGATACCTCCACACCACATGGTCACACGTAGAGCCACAGCATCCCCAAAGCAATGCCTTCTCTGGACGTGCTACAACCTTTGCAAAGGGACTGAAGGAGTTAAAGAACCAAATAGAAAATTCAGTTCCACAAGGAGAAATTTTAATGGAAATGACAGCATTGATAGCATTTAGGTTTTGCTCCTCTCTAAGTAAAAACTCCCATCACCATTCAGGAGCGCTCTTGTAGGCCAAGGCAGCCAGCCCCAGCCTTCCTCCTCTGGAAGGTCCCCTCCTCTGGATGGAAGATCAGCTCTTCACCACTTCAGCCTTGGCACAGAGCTCAGGGCAAGGCACTGAATGTGATAATGTGGCAAAGGAGACGTCTTGCCACAGAAACTGGACCAGAATGCCAATTTCCATTAAAATTCATTTCGTATCAGCCAGCTTTTACCGCACAGCTGCTTTATCTCCACTGAATTCCTTCTGCCAAAGAAGTCCTTCACCTAACTTACACCCCTGTTTAAGTGAGACACTTCCTTGGGTTAATCAGCCCAGTAAGAATAGTTCTTTTGCTGACTTTGAGAACCTTGGTGGAAGAAAAACAAATAAATTAAATTAAAGGTCAGGGAAAGTTTCAGCCACCTTACAGCAAATTCCTCCAAACACAGCTGAGCATTTTGCAGAACCTTAATGAGAAACAATCAGCTCGCTACTCTGACAGCTCCGTTTAGGGAGTAAAACACTGACTATCATGTAGCTTGGTAATGTAGACAGCAAAAGCTACATGATGAGATCCCACTTCTGGTGACTCAGCACAAGAGACTCAGGAAAGTGCACAGCTTGCAGAACAGCAGGGAAACCACACCCCAGCTCAATTTTCTAAAAGTTATAAAAAAAGCTGACAATAGATCCCTCTTCTCACTGCTTTCAAGTGAAAGTCATCAAAAAAGTTAGATTACACATGCTAAAAATTATGATAAAGGAGTAACCGACAGAGAAGGATCACTGATCTTCCATAGCAAAGAATAAATATTTATCATTATGCAGAAGAAAGCAATGAACTCTCAGAACTAAAATCAAATACAATTGGCCACTGTTCAATATCAGATAAGAAAAATCAAAGATATTAGACATAAGATTTTTCTACTGGTAGATGAAAAATTCAAATAAAAGTTCAGTTGGATTTGCCATCAGGAATCTAAATTCCACAAATGAAAAGGCTGCATCTTTCAAGAAAGGATAAGAATGCTTATCAAAAATATGCTATGCATAAAAAAAAATTACCAGTATTTTTGTCCTGGATTTCTTGTTCCTTTTCCAAAAGAGCACAGCACATGGAGTCACCCAAAGGACAACAGGTTCTTGTTTCTTTCTAGATACTATGAATACCAGTAATTGCATTCCAGCTTCCCACTAATTTTTCATGAGAGGCTTCCCACTTTTCAGATTTGAAATGAAAATGCTCTCAACAGCAGGCAGTGCAGCATATTGAACACCCACATCAAGTCAGATCAAACCAACTGACCTCACATCATTTTCCCAAACGCTCGTGATGTTTTCATCGCACTGTCCCCAGTAGGATTTTTACTGCAAGATTCATAATAACTGACTGAAATCTTTGGCAGTGGAGCAGTGATTGCACAGCAATTACTCTACAAATATTATCCATAAATGCTCCATATTACAGGAAGCACTTCACTTATGCTGTGGTTGAGAAACTCAGGCGATATCAAATAATTTTCCCCACTGACAGCTATATCTGCTGCTTAGCAGAAAACAGCGTTCAGTCTGGAAAGTAGAGGTGGTTGTCTACCTGATCACTGTAAATCAAGCAGATCTCTGGTTTTTCTTCCAAAACTTTTTCTCAAGAGACCCTATGGGCAAAGTGAATTATTGAGAAGTCAGTCTAGAGATTGCAGCAGGAACACTATCACCTGAATATCTGGGATCTATGTTCAGCTGCATACCAAGGGATACAAATATTAGCATAATATATTAATGTTTGTAAAACTATTTGACAAGCTATATCCATCTAAGCAGTAGCATTACACTCAATTTTGGAGAAGTCAGGTCAAACCACAATGTTGAGCAGCAATGAAAATAATCACGTTAGTTTAGCCTGATCTAGTGCAGTGAGTACTTCAGTGTGCATAGTCAAGGTTTACTCGATAGCCAACGTCACATGCTCACACGAGACCCCTTTTCAAAGGCTGGTATGTATCATTCACCTGCTTTTTAAAGATCTCAAATTGAGCACACATCCTGCACATGCTTATACACACACTCTAAAATTGATTGTCCATTTATAAATCCTCTGCTGAAACTCTTTTTCCAAATAAATTGTAAAAACCTGTGTAGTCTAAAGCAGTAACCAGAGAACTATCTTATTTAAATAGGCATCACAGGCCAGATTTTACTAAGAAATGCAGCTAAAACCAGGAATTTCAAAGTACTAATCACCCAATGAGCAAAGAATTTTTTCTTTTTCTTTTAAAGTCATATCCATTTTGTAATAATTTGGACCCACTGAAAGTAATTTTTCTTGCTCCTTAGGCAAACTGATATATTGCTCATACAGACCACGATCACTCCTGCGTAACCGGCCAGCAGATACACCCAAAGGCTTGGCAGGGATGCTGCGCGTGAACACAAACCTGGCCAACCATATTGCCATCCCGTAGGCACTGGGAGCTTATTCAGACCTTTCTTTTCCATGTTGCTGTACAAATTTAAATTGGAGCTTTCAGAAACAGATTTACCAGTACAAAACCCTTACCAAACCAAATATTCCTGAGAGTGCTCATCACCAACTAAGGCTTTTGCAGATAATTTCTGCCCTCACTTTTATACACAGAGACAAGAGGTGCCAAGTCTTGCAAAGTTGAACTTGGACAGTCAAACACCAGAAACTTCCAGACATATCCCTGCAAAGGCTCTGAGTTTAAGGTGTGTGAAACGAACCTCCGTTTAGCAGTATCTTGGCATGACCCTTACCAAGTTCATTAGAAACTAAGCATGGCACACTTGGGTATCTCCTTAAATACCGTAAACATTTCCCAATGAGGGAAACAGATTTCTTATCTTCTGAGCTTTAAAATGTCCTATTTAAAATTTGCTTGCTTTATTTGTTTATTTATTTTAAGATTACAGGAGCAGCTCACACAGACTTTCCATGTGCCTTAGATGCTTTTTTTGTATTAGGAGAGCTGTCAAAAGTTATAGTTTAAAAATTATAGTAGCTCCATGTAAATTGTACTAATAAAGGAATTAATCTCTTTGCTTCCCATATCGTCTTGGAAAACTGGCTGGTTTAGTGCTGCTTGTTTTATTATTGTGACATTGGTGAAGATGATTTAAGGAGCTAAATATGCACCTGTGACTACGTAGCAAAATACAGCAAAGTTGTGTGTTAGTGTCAGCATGGCTCAGTAGCAGCCCTTCCAAAATTAGCTTCATTTAATTTTAAAGAACAAAGCAGCTGGGCATTCATTTTATGACACCAGTCTTCCTACTTGCAAAGAATCTACTCTGCTTACTGTCAGCTTACTAGCTTTAAAAAAAATTATGCATAAAAATTTGTGATTGTGTATAGGAAAAAGAGCCCTAAATATAATTCTTCATATTTCATCAATTTCTAAAATGCAGGAGGGCTGTTTTTGCAACAGGGCAGCAACTCAGGAAAGTACTAAACATGTGCTCAAAGTGTAATCCCTTCCAGTACAGTAATTAAGGTGTTTAAGTGATTTGTTCAATGGGGGTGGACATCCAATTAGAACACAAGTGTACAAATCATGGGAGTTGTGATTTTCAATTGAAAATAAAATCAACAACAAGGGATTTTTCCTTCTAAACTTCACATAAAAATACAAATTTATTAGATCTCGTTTAAAGTTATTGAAGACTATCAAGAGAACATTATTCCAGCATTGATTCAAAACCATGGGGTGCACTATCAGCATAGTTAAAATGAAAGTATCTTGAGCTATTTTCCTTTCCTGCTTCCATATTATTGTCTAATTGTTCAGAATGTCTGTTTGTTACGGAGGCAAAGTAATTAAGCACAGCACGTTGCAACAAGGGGGATCATAAAGACAGAGTTGGCTACATTAGCAACACAGATATCAGCATAGGAAAACATTAAGGAAAGGATCAGAATTGTAATTGAAAATAATTGGATGATCCAGTTCATTTGGCTGACATCAGGACCATTTGCGCACTTCAGTGCTCTTTAGCCCTGGATGCTCCCTGTTCACCTGTGCTCTTAAAATGGATCTTTTCAAGGAGCAATGTTAAAGATCTGCTTGCAGTATCTATGGCTTGTCAGAAGGCCTTCACATTACCATTCAGTGTGAATGATAAGCAGTCTGATATTTAGGTTGCTACCTACAAAAGAACGGGTCAGACTAAAAGTATATAAAATACAGAAGATTCCTACGAAGCCAAATCCAGCATCCCTTGAAATCAGTGCAGGTATTATTTCCCTTCCCGCTACCAGACACGGACAGAGATATCTCCAGGGAGAGCTACTCTCCTTAAAAGGTTTAGGACAGTTACCTATTTAAAAGAAAGAATATGTGGCTCCATGTATTTTTTTGTTAACAATTATGCTGAGGTCTGTTTGGGAAGCTTAAACAGAAAAACTTTATCACCGTCTCTTAGAAACCCAAGCACCTCAGATATCTCCAGCTCTCAGCAAGTTGCGACTGCACAAGTCTCTAATTTTGTAGGTCACAACTTGGCAAAATCAAAACTTACCACTCAGCAAACCCCAAATTTGCAAGTCAGCAATATGGAAACAGCCAAGTCACAACTTCTGAAATTACTGAGTCGTACAGCCTCCAAAAGAGCCTATCACTTCCTAATGATCATCTCACAAAACTGGTATCTTCACAAGGAGAGAGATGTACCTGTTTGCAGAAAAGCCTTCACAATTATGGAAAAATGGAGCTCCATCACTCTCAAACTAGTATCACCAGTCAGAGCCCTGGGAAATGTGCAACTAAAATGCAAATTAAAAGAATTGTACACACGGGATATTTAGAGAGCTATGCAAGTCTCTTCAGCAATGCAAATAATTGCGCCCATAATTGACATTTTTAGTCAAAATATATCAAAAGGCCAATGAGACAAGAGCAGGTGTGAAATTACTATTCTGGGACTAAATCAGGATGATAGCATCAACTCAGGGAGTACCAGGGGAAAAGGTAAATAGGAAGGGAAAAAAAGAAAAGGCAAAGAAAATTTCCAATTGAGTTTTCTTTACAGCCTGGACTTGTGCTCCACAGAACCTGCACAAGAGCTCTTTGACGGTCTTTTAGATTGAGATGACAACTTGAGGGCTTTTGGGTGACCAGGTTTGAAAACTGAACCTGGCATCACTTGTTCTAACACGTCAGCACATCTGCCCCCAGATGATGCTGTTCCTGCTGCTCACCAGCCCTGCTCACGCAGGGGTGCTCCCTGCCAGCACGCGTACCGCAGCACAGGACGCACAGGAGAGATCATTAGTGGAGGCCCTTGAGCAGTTAAGTCACAGTTGCTGACCTTTCCAAAGTCAGCTTATCAATCTGCAGCACTCTCCTAAAATCACAAGTACCATTTATTGCTAAATAATTTACGTAGTTTCTGAGTAAACTAACTGTGCAGTTTATATTTATAAAATGAACTCTCCCACATGGACAGTTTTAACACCCCCCTGGGATCTCTTCAAACCGACAGTCTTCTACAGTCATGCAAAGGTTAAAATAAGGTTAAGGCAGAGCATTTGCATTCAATGAAACACTACACTGACTTAAATGCCTTTGCCTGAAATTATGCATCAGCCATGAGAGTGGCAGCCTTCTCTAACTGGTGTAGAAGTAGGCTGGGGCCAGCAGGCTCCTGACTTTAAATCTGAGCTCCATCAGGCCTTTCTGAGTCCTTGTCTACGTTGAAAGCAATTGGAGATGCTCCCTTCGAGTGAGACAACATGAACTCCCCTCTGTCCTGGGTGGGAAAAGCATATCCTGCTCCATTTTAACAATCCTGAAGGCAGGACTGACCCATTAGGGACCAGAGCTGCTGAGACCTGCTGTCAGCTGGCAGGGAAAGGAATCATAAAGCTCTTCAGCAGGAGTTTTAATGTCTTCTGTAGATTTTATTAGGCGACAGGGAAGGTTAGATAGGGCAGGGCACGGGGCCAAGAGGCATGAGGGGATTCAGAGCCGGGCAGTGGAGAGGAGCTGGAAGGAGCAGGGGCAGAGGAGGTGGCTGCAGGTGACAGCAGGGACACAGACACCCCTCAGTGAACCGAGTCCCGCTGCCTGCGCATGACTACAGCGCTGAGCAATAGGTACTGCAGCTCTCCACACCAGGACAGTGCTGCGGTAACAGCAGCTCTGCAACATCCCTGGGGGGAAGGACCAGGGGTCCCTGTTATGGCTGTGCTCCAGCTACAAGGTGAGCCACACTGCACTGCTCTCCAGGCATTAAGAGTCCATACGACTGACCTCCAGGTTCAGCAAACTCCCAGGCACGAGATCAGAGTCCAACCACAAAAAGAAGGATTCAAGATCAGGGTTCATACCCTGTCCACGCTGTAAACCCAATGCGACCCTGGACAAGTCATGTAAGTTTCCCATATATCACAAGCCATACCACCAAACAAGTCCTATTTCAGCAGGGACTGGTGGGAAAAAAAAAAAAAAAAAAAAAAAGATGAAGGTTTTGCTTAGCAGTTTCCTGAGGAATCACTTATTCAGACATGCAGAAGACTGACAGGCTACTACACTTATTGGTTCTTCATTTTGTCACTGAATTATTTCTGATAACACAGCAACACACATGGCTGCTCCCAACTTGGGACCTCTAAGCTTGGAGCTCACGCCAGCTGCAAGGTACCACCTCAGAGCTGTGGATGTGAGACTCTTGATCTGATGAGATGAGCTCAGCACCATCTCCACAGAGATAACTGACTCAAAAACCCATGGAAGTATTAAATGTTTCTTTTGTCTACTGGTAAATCAAGCATTTTCTTTACAAAAACACCCTGAAGTTTAAGGAACATAACATAGACTTTTGAAGTTTTCTAGCTTAGTTCTAACTTCTTTCCTAAAAAAAGTTCCAGAAGTGCAAAGCCTTTGACACTGTCCCACATGACATCCTTGTCTCTAAATTGGAGAGACATGGGTTTGATGGATGGACCACTTGGTGGATAAGGAAATGGCTGGATGGTCACACTCAGAGTTGTGGTCAACGGCTTGATGTCCAAGTGGAGAGCAGTGACGGGTGGCATTCCTCAGGGGTCAGTACTGGGCTGGCGTTGTTTAACATCTTTGTTGGAGATGTAGACGTTGAGATCGAGTGCACCCTCAGCAAGTTTGCCAGCGACACTGAGCTGTGTGATGTGGTTGACATGCTGGAGGGAAGGGATGTCATCCAGAGGGACCTGGACAGGCCTGAGAGGTGGGCTTGTGCAAACCTTATGAAGTTCAACAAGGACAAATGCAAGGTCCTGCACATGGATCAGGGCAATCCCAAGCACAAATACGGGCTGGGCAATGAGTGGATTGAGAGCAGCCCTGTGGAGAAGGACTTGGGGGTATTAGTGGATGGAAAACTGACTATGAGCCAGCAATGTGTGCTCGCAGCCCAGAATGCCAACTGTGTCCTGGGCTGCATCAAGACAAGTGTGGCCAGCAGGTCGAGGGAGGGGATTCTCCCCCTCTACTCTGCTCTTGTGAGACCCGCCCCCCTGCAGTGCTGTGTCCAGCTCTGGGGGCACCAGCATCAGAAGGACACGGACCTGCTCGAGTGGGTCCAGAGGAGACCACGAAGATGATCAGGGGCTGGAGCACCTCCCCTGTGAGGGCAGGCTGAGAGAGTTGGGGGTGTTCAGCCTGGAGAAGACAAGGTTCCAGAGAGACCTTAGAGCAGCCTTCCAGTACTTAAAGGGACTACAGGAAAGGTGAGGAGGGACTCTTTATCAGGGGGTGTAGGGATAGGATGAGGGGTAAGGGTTTTAAACTGAAAGAGAATAGACTGAGATTAGATATAAGGAAGAAGTTGATGACTGTGTGGGTGGTGAGGCACTGGCACAGGTTGCCCAGAGAAGCTGTGGCTGCCCCCTCCCTGGATGTGTTCAAGGCCAGGTTGGACGGGGCTTTGAGCAACCTGGGCTAGTGGAAGGTGTCCCTGTGCCCATGGCAGGGGGGTTGGAACTGGATGATCTTTAAGGTCCTTTCCAAACCAAACCATTCTATGATTCTATGATTTTTTAAAGTTTCTGATATTTGGTGAGGAATCCAATTACTGCTTAGCATTTTGTTGTTGTTGTTGCTACTTCATAAATGTAAGTTCTGTTGAGCTTCAGACAGATGACACATCCCCAGGCTCTGGCTGCATTATCTATCAGGCATAATGCAGTTTGTTTTTTAATTTTTTCTTACAGCTTATCCTTTTTTTCAGTCCTAAGAGGCAAGCAGATATGCAGGACTCCTTCATTTTAACCTTTCTTTCTTTGAGACAGAATTTTAAAAATATTCTTAATAATATTTTTATATTAATAACTGGATTTTTTAATACTATAACAACAGAACTAAGCTTACTGCAATCCTCACCTCTCCTTTCATCTCAACCAAGACATGATTACTACAGATGGCATAGTCAAACCTCTTAACTTTGCATGACTACAGAAAACCATCTCTTTTCCTGGGCTCTACCGATGTGGAGTGATAGCATGGGATCTTGAGATTGGTTGCAACTACTTGGGTCTTCCAGTTCATCTTTCTGTCGCCGTGGGATTGTTCCTTATTATTCATTTTTCAGTGTCTTGTCTTGTCTAGCTTTAAATGTGCCAGACACTGAACTACTGCCACTTGCCCAGGGAGACCATATCATAACACAATACATCTCACTGTCAGAAGTTTGGCTGATACCTGAAACAAGTCTTCCTTTGTTTCATTACATTACTCTCCCTTATACTTTCTACCTGTAAATAAATCTTTCCTCTCTGAAGCTCATATTTTGTAGGTATTTCTAAGACCTTCTGCACTGTTTCCCACCACTTAATCATTCTTTACTTGGATACCACACTGTACAATCTTAATTTTTCTGTGTAATTACTTTTATTTGTGCTTATAACAACTTTGTTCTCCTCTGAGCTCTTTATCAGGAATATGCTAACAAACATGGAGGTAGATGTCTGAAATTAGTTGCTCTCCACATAACAGTGCCTTACTGGTAGAGTGCGGTAAAACTTAAAAAGTAGTAAGAATTCAGAATAAAGGGAGTTAAGGAATTTATTTTTAATATAAAAGGACAGTGGTCTTTTTATTAGAAGACTTTGATTCAAAATTTCTTGGAAACGTATCAGTTTAGGCAAGCCCTTAAGTAAGAAAGATTTCCCATGTCTGGCACAGAGTCTGTGGTCAAGGCAAAGTTAATCACCCTGAAGTGGCCACAAGCTGGTTTTCCACATATAAAAACCTGCCTCAGATCAGAACTCCACTTAAATGAGATATGACATTTACACCACCTCACCAAAAATACGTATCTATCTTCTAATGGGATTTTTTATTTACTTGATATAAATAAGTATTCCCTGATCCAGCTGAGGGATGTAACCTAGCCCAACACACTGTCTAGCCAAGGGGATTTGAATTAATTTCTCTGTTCTGGATCAAGTAGACCCACAGCCTGGACCCAAATGTCAGATGAGCAACTTCACTAACTGGACTCTTGGCTAGTCTGGGGTGAGACTTGATACACAACCAAAAGGTGCAACTTAACATCAGTGAGACTGAGCACAAAACTCTGGCATCAGAGAGAGCCCCTGCTGCTCGGGGCTGGCTGTGTCTGGAGTTGTGTGAATAATGGTATGGGGAGACATTACTCCTAAAGCAGAAGTTAATAGATTGCTACTCTAAAGAGCCTGTAGTGCTGTTGTCTCCCCAAAAGCTGTTGGAATTAAGATTTCAAGACATTTTGGATAACAACATCAACAAATTCTTCCTGAGGGCCTATTTTTGTTCGATTCAACCACTACAGGTCATGAGTGTTTCCTTAAGAGGAAGCCTGCAATTAGTAAAAATAACCCCAAATCCCTTGCTTATTTAGTTTTCGTTTTTAGCTGACCAAGGTGCAGACATGATAACATATGCCTTCAGAGACTAATTGCCAAAAATAGCAAGTAAACTGAATATTTAAGAACACTCTATAAGCCATTGGCAAATACTTTAAGATAATAAACCCTGAAAAGCCAGAATTAGATCATAAGTTCCCCCCTCCCCAAGCAAAACTGCTGAAATCTCCACTAATAATTCAGCGATATCTTCATTGAATCCTATTGCTTGCAAAATTAGTGCATTTTCCAAAGAATAGGATTTTTTTTTCTTTGCTTTATTTTTTTCACTCTCTTGACTTCAGTTCAGGTGATAGCCCACACCACCACAGCTACTTTAGCTACATTAGCTCACTCATGTAATGTCACCTCCTGTTACTACCAGGCAGTGGAAAAAAAAAAAACAAACCAAAACAACATGACATGATGTAATACTACAGGGTCCTGCTGAATGTCATGCAAGTTATCAGAGGATCGTGGTGCCAGGCTTTAAAGGGAAGAAAGAAGATCTATTTGTGAATGTAATTAGTGAGGAGCATGCCTTAAACATCTCAGAAGTTTATCCTTCAACAGTTCCCAAGAAATCAGACTCTTCATTATCTGTGTGAAACTTCTATGGTCTTCATTCTTCCCACCTTCCATATTTTAGTTTTTACTCTGACCAAATCAAATACTTTTTTCCTACTTTCACCCAGATCCATCATCCTCTAAAAGGCTAAACAGCCTTTTAGTCTGATGGGTATTTTGTACCACGATCATCAGGCCAAAATGACACCACCTATTTTATAGGTACAAAGCTGTAACTGAGAGCCAGGTAATGTTTGTGGGTGGAGATAACATAACTTTTAAGACCAGCTCATACAGTTGTAAGTTACACACACACTCTTCTTCAGAGTAAGCAAGTGAAAAGCAATTTGTCAGACTAGAGATATTGATCAGACCAAAAGAAAGAAGGTAGTTGGGTAACTGAGGAGTAGGGGCAAGATGTTAGCATGGGAAGAGATGTCTCCCAATGAAAGGGAGTGATAGGTAATTTATCATCTATGGAACATGGAGAGATTAGTGGAGCAAAGGAGAGAAGTCGTAACTGATGGGTGCTCACCTCCTTCCCTTCGAACTATTTTGGCTTTTATGCAAAAGTTCCATCCTGTCACTTCACCATGTTCATCTTCTTGCCAACCACAACTAAAACGTTCATTTGTATAACAAACAAATGAGCAGAAAATAGAAGTAGCTAGCACTCCAACTAATGACAAAACTGACTGGTACCTACTCCTACCACACACATCAGGGTTTTAAATTAAATAGCTCTCACATCACTGATGAAGGTGATAGTAACTGAAATGCTACTTTTTTAGGTCTTCTATACTCTCATTTCATAACCCAGCTGCTGAGATCAGATGTTATCTAGTGATAATATCAGCTTTGTCAGAACAATACTAAATGTTCATTTTTCCAGTATAGCACTCCACTTGCCACTTTGGACAGAAAAAGGGTTGTCAGTGGCTAAAATATACAGCAGACATCCCTGCCCTGTCCTTGCTTGCACTTGTGTGCATCTCATATTCATTCAAGTGTTATTCCAGATCACTGGCAGTCACACCAGTGTGTGAGCCAGCTGCTGCCCCAGGGTTGTGCGATGCAGGTATTTGAAAGACTTCTGCAGACTGAAGGTTGGACCAGCAAGCCCTCAGACTGCAGTATGCTGCCCCATGCAATAATACAAATTTGAAATAGTAAGCACCCTCTAATGAATGAGTCAAAGTTGAATCATTTAAATGCTTGCACCCTATTACAAATATAGAAATACCCACCAATGCCTCATAAAAGCTTACCTATAAAGGATACAACATACTATGGTTTCAAATAGAGCAATAGACATCTTGCAAAATTTAAAAAAATTAAAAAAAAATATTAAAACGCTCTCTACATTTTTCTGGCTACTCCAGAATTCCTATGTTAAATATCTCAACAACAATGATGTTAGAAGTAGCTAAGATTTCTGAAGACAAATGGTGATTTTGGGTGCCTGACAGGAGTCCCTGAAAGAGGTGAATGACTTTCATGTGATGCAGTTCCCTCCTCTCTGCAATTTGAGTCTATTAAGCAAAGCACCTCGGGTCACCAATCACCCTTCAAAATCCTGGCTGTTCATCACCACAGCACACATTTCCATAGAGAAAAAACTTTAGCATCAAAAATATGTAAATAGGCCCAATAAATTTGGTCCTAGGATTTGTTTTTTAAAGTCAAAAAACTAACTATTACTGCCAGCCTCTTTGCAGGGGCTATAAGAAATGATCATTTTCCCTTGTAATGGTTCTGACATAAAGTGTGTATTGAAAACTGCATACTCTTCATATCCATCCAGCTGTGTTGAGCAATAAACATGATAATTATGCAGATAAGGCTTAAATAAATTCCTATACCTAAGGGCAGCTGAATGCTTTTTTAAGCAAAACAATAATTAACCCTCCATAGGGCTGAATGAGCACAGACCTTTGCTCCTTCCCAAGGTGGGAAACCTGCATCCTGGCACCTCCCAGGCATCTGTCATAGACATAAATGGGTCAGCGTACTTCAGAGAAAACAGCTGCAGGGCTGTTACTTGTGAGGTTCCAAGAAAGGTCAAGAACAACAAGATCTACTAGTTTCTATATCTTGACACTGGGATTTGAGGTGTATTTCAGACAAATGTCAAAGGAATTGCAGGTAAATGGAGAGAAGAGCATAAAACACCAGTGGATTGCTCACTGAAAAACAAAGAGGAGGTATGAGCTTGGCAGTAAACAAAGATCCTTGCAGTAAACTGAGAAGCTCAAGGGCTCAGAAGTATGATCAAGCTATTGCAGCGTAATGAGTTACCACACATTGGTTGATCCACAGTAACTGCTCATATGCATACTCTTAGCTCACAACAAAGATGAAGATGATGTGTTTATCTTAACCTCTTTCATTAGACTGAGGCTAATACATTTTACTTTGGATCTGTGACGAGCCAAGCATCTATATGAACTGCTACTGCTTGAAGAAGCCTGTGAACCATGCTGATAGCGTCTCTGACAGGATAAGCAAGGCCAGCTTCCCATCTTCTTACAGGGCCAGTCAGCAGCCTATTGCAATGCCTTTGTGGCTGTCCTCACCATCGTATGTGACTACTTCAGTTATAAAATCTTCCAGCATGGTCATACAGATGTTATTTTACAGAGTGCTAAATTAAATGGTTTGCCAGACTGCTCCATCGCAAATGATGGTAATAAATCCTACATGCATATACTTCCCCTTCTTTCTTCATCCTTCTTGGACATTTTTTGGCCTGAGACTGAATATCAAAAGGAGTCCAAAATCATCTCAAACCACATAGCTTCTTGCTTTAAAGCCAGCATAAGAAACACGGGAATTGTCATACTGGTTTACGTGCACTTGAGGTCTAACACAGTACCTGTCAGCCATCAGCTGCAGGGGTGTGGAGAAAAGGTCTAAAGTGATCCTTCCATGGTGAGGAACTGGGAGGAGTTACAAGTCTCAGATTTCTCTGCATCACTGTGCTTACCAGTCAGTGCATTTTTCTTCCATAATGTTTCCCAATGGCTTTTAGAAGTCATCTAAACTTTTTATCCCCACCAAATCACATTGCAACAAACTCCACGGTTCAGTTATGCACTATGCGGAAATAATGCTTCTTCTGAGTTTTAACCTGCTGTGAGATTCAGATGTTCCCTAATTCCCTTATTGCAAAAAACAGTGAATAATCATCCTTTTACATTGCTTCCCCACACACGGCTTTACAGCTGGCTGCTGCAGCACTGCCCCACCGCAGCTTTGCCTGGAGAGACAGTGCTGGTGACAAGTGACAGATGGTAGGAGCTCTAAGCTGGGTCTGCTCTTGAATCTCTGAGAATATGGAGCTGTGGTTCACATTTAACAAACCTCCATGATCAGTCCTGTGGGAGGTGCAAGAATTTCTCTCTGCTCTATGAGAAGAAAAAGAAAAAAAAAAAAAAAAGACAGACCTGGGTGTCCCTGTGATTCACCCATGGCAACTCTACTGCGATCTGCTGATCTCATAAAAATGAGATCAAAAGTTTGTAATACCCCTGATGGTGCTGAGCAGAGAAGGCCAGAGACTTGACCAGACCCTCTCTCTGCATTTTAGAGGCTTACCTATAAAGTTGAAGCATAGGTGTAATCATCTTAGACTCCAGAGGGGCACATTTAAAACTGTATGGAAAGTTTCCTGCTCCCCATTACATTCACCAACTCTTTCAAAAGCCTGTTTCTGCAGACCCCCCGTTCAATTCATCTGTTCAAAGAAGAAAGGACATCTCTGAAGCCATGTCACCGCATAAGGACCCCAGATCCCAGGGGAGGCTGGAAACCCAGCACAGCCTCCTTTGAGAAGCCTAGGCACAATTATGATTTCTGCAGAGGGCTAGCTGTTCTGAAGTGTGCCGTGCTGAGACGAGGAGTGAAATACCCTTGAAATCCATTTTTCAGAGCCTGATGGTTCTGCCTCAGCCTGCAGGGATGAATCAGACATCCCAGCAGGCTCCTGGGGGCACGAAGGGAGAAGTGCCTCAGGTAGTCCATGTGCAAGCCAGTCTATACCTGTAACCATCTGCAAAAGAAATGCTTAGTACTAGTGTCATCTTTACAGCTATTCTGGTTTTTCTCTTAGACAGGTGTCCTGAGGCTTGCTGCTTCTCCCCAGCTGGGTCTCTGAGGTTTCATGTACTTTCTTCTCTTACATACTAGACTCTAGAATTTAGACTTCAGCCTGAGAGAAAACTGAGGTATCCCAAAAAAAAAATTGGCATCCTTTTGTCAGCTCCCCAACAAGCAAAGAAGAGCATTTCCCTTGCATGGACCCTTGCATATTCCCTACACCCTCATGGAAATATCTTTAGCAGGAATAGGACACTGTGGAATTCATCAAAAGCAGAGCTGAGACAACTCTACAAACTGTTAAAAAAAGCACCACCCAAACCCTTCCTCCAGGACTCATTTCAGCAGAAAAAGGAAAGAATGAATGAAAGAATAACTTCAGGTAGAAGAACTCAGACTAGAGAACATACTATCAAGGTCTCACCTCCTGCTGCATTGGGATCTACCAATGCCTAACTCTGGCAAGTAGTATGTTGAGTTAATCCCCACACCTGGAAACTGCTAACTGATATAAACCAGAAGCTCAGCCAATGGCCAGAAATTCCCATCTTTTTTCTGTAGACTCACTGGTTTCCTGCATCTCTCTTTAGGTTTCAATCCCCTGCTACAGGGCATCCTTTCTGCTCTCACTGTCCCGTACAATTCCACAGCACTCAGACAAACAACTTGCTGCCAAAGCACATTACTTAGCAATTTTCTGCATTAAGCTACCCTGTGCTCATCTCTCTGGACTCAGGCCATCCTCCAATGTCTCCCAGCAGCTTTGAGTCATATGCTCCCACCATCTGACCCCCTGGACTCCTCTCCTCCACTAGAGAGGCAGGTTAAGCCTGAAGCCAAGTGGAGTTGAACTCCAGCCCTTTCAAAGAGCTTCCATTGCCCAGCAACAGATGGTAGAGTGCAACTTCTAACCAGCAGGAAAATGATGTTTTCCTCTCACCAACTGGAATATCAATAAAAATCTGTATGTATTTTCCAATTCTAGTATGAAAGCTGATTCCATTTCTCAGTTCACAGCTTCAGCCTTTGTAATACCACCTGAACAACCGAACCATAAGTAATATCAGTTTCCCTTTTGGTGCCTCAGAGGAAGGGATAGCAAGGACCATGCTGGGTGACCTTGCGATGAATTCAAAATTCCTACTTAGGGAGGTGGGTGTTACTGCTTGTTATCTTCATCATAGTAATAATGAAATCACTGTTGCAACATGAGGAATAAAAACTTTTGGCTACTGATACAAAGAACTAAGTTTTCAGTAAGGAAATAGAATCTATTACAAGAATATTCTCTTCAGGGATGTTGATTCGGAATTTTTTACTTCTAGTCATGATCACGCCTACATTCTCAGAAAAACAACCATGCCCAACCTGTACTCTTCAAGTCACAGGCAGGTACCATCCAATCCAGCGGTTAACTATGGCTGTTTGCTATTTTTAAGGCTTTTTATAAAAAATAAAAAATGTGCACACCTTTGTAATTGTAATACAATGGTAGGAACTGGTTTTGTATCAGACCTGTGTTTTGCAGCGTCGGCCTTCAGCCCGCATTTACAATCCCCACTGTATTACAGCCACTTCCAGAACAGCTTTGGGAGTCTGTGGTACTGTGTTCATTATACATTTAAAAATAACTTCTACTCTCTAAAGTAGAAGCCAGAAGCTACTGTAACTTAGCAACATGACAAAGTGCCAACAGTAGCAAAAGAAACCCCGAAGACCCACCTGCTCCCTTGTTGCTCTTATTTATTTGCCAAAAGTTTGTTATTTACTGATAAGCAAAGCAAACAATGCATTACCACAACACGTATGTTCCACATTTACCAACCAATTTGATTGTTGACAAAGAAGTTCATAAGCAAACAAGAAATTAATAAAGCCCTGTATACACAAGCGAAAGTTGATAAGATCAGTAATATCGCCTCTCAACCAAGTTAATATAACCAACTTGCTAATTGCATGAGAAATACTGAGAAGTAAAAGAAAGCCATTTGCTTTGAAGAAACTTAATTCCCTGTAATCAAATTTGAGTATGGCGATAGCACTCTAAACATTTCCTTTTATGTGGTATCAAAACATATGACCCGTTTTCTTCTGATTATTTATTTGATCTGCAAAAATATACGATGGCTTATTCAGAGGTGCGTCTAAAGTCCACAAGAACAGGAAATCAGTGATAAAAATGCGAAGGAGCCAGAGATTTTTGCACACCAAATCTTTTTTTGTACATTAATTAATAATTACGCCTCAGATTTTTTTCAAGTAAGCTATTTCTCCTGCTGACTCTTGCATTTTAGGCTATGGGAAGCTGCATCTTCATTCTCAGGGGCAAAATTTTTAAAAAATATGAACCCAAAGATAGACCTCTTAAATGAGATTTTATTTTTCCCGATTTCTAAGTGAGAACTACTATAAGCTTATGTTCAAAAAAAATTAAAAATGCTAGACAGATATTAAAGCACAGAATTGGAAGCTGAATTTTTGGCTCCTTTATTTCTTTTCTTACTTTTCTTTTTTGTAAAACTTTCCCTTAAAAAAATGCCAATCTTGTACACAATTCCACCTACCAACCAAGAGGCCATACAAGGCTGAAAAAGCAATCAAAGCTTTGGTAAGTGATAAATTGTCTTTTACACTGGTAATTAGGTTGGAGACAGCACTGACTTATTTCTCAAAAGACCACAACAAATGACCAGTAAATGGCAGAGGCTTCTATAAAAAGGCTTCTGCTTCAGAAGTGGAAGGCTCTTCCACCTTATGCTCTCTTTAACAAATCTACCCGTATGTGTGCCATAATTGCACACGATGATGGTTATAGCCCTGGCACATATTTTTCAGAGCCTTTCACAGAAAGGCTCACATTTCTCAGCTCTGGGCTGCCACATTTGGATGGCACCAGCACAGCAAGGGATCTGGGAGGCAGAGCTACAGACGCCACCAGCATGTGGGACCCTCGTCTGGCACAGATCTGATGGTTTTGGCTGCCAGCCTGCGCTTCTTGCTCTGAATATCCCAAAGCAGGGGAGAGATTAATTAGAGCAGCCCAGAGGCTACCTAGATCAGCGCACAACCTAGAAAGCAGACACCGTCCCTTTCCCATTTGGGTCTTGGACTTAGTAATACTAAAGAATCTGTCTTAGGTCTGGAAATCAAATCAATCTTGCACGCACTTGGAGACAACGCCTTTCACAAACGTTTTGCTTTGTTGAATAATGCACAATAACTCTACGTGAGTTAATTCGGGTATCACAGGACCTCAATCAAGTTCTGTGGCATTCTCAGCCTCCCCTTGAAGCAAAACATAATGGGCAGTGCTGGGTCTACATGCTGTCTGTCACAGCACAGGATCAAACACCTTTTAAGACCAGCTCCTACACAATGAACACTGCAAGGTACGATGGGTTCCTTTATCTCCAGCCTAACAGGCATCTTAATCTGAGCTGTGCTGACAGTGGTCTCAAGGCAGGCATTTAGAAAAATCTCACCATTATCTTTCAGTCATTCACTCTGTTTTGGCATGAGCAAATCCAGCTGCTTCTGAAAGACAGAAGGAAGAGGGAAGCAACAGCATCAGTGGCTCAGCCTTCCCACGGGGAACCAGGAGGCCCTCTGCTGCCTCCAATCAGTTTGCATCCCTTCCCTTTGATCTCAGCCAAGTCATGCAGATTTCCTTGTTCCTGAGCTGATGACCTTATTAGAAAACTAGAAAATGATGTGGAAATGAGCTGTAGCCCTATGAGGATCTCTGAATGTGCAGCACCTTCCTTGTCCTCCTGACGTTATCCAGCAACAACAAACCTTGTTGATCTCTAAACAGAGCAATCTCCATACCCTTTCAGAGAGAAAGAACGCTACAGCAGCTAGGAAAGTAATTAACAGCAAAACATCTTTCCTCAGACTTTTCCGTGCGTGGCCTTATCTTCTTTCAGTCCTTATGTTACTCCTCCTGAGAAGCAAACAGTAACCCTTGCTTAGAGCTCAAGTGACCAGACTGATGGAAGTTCCAAAAAAATTCTTGCCTCTATGAGTTATTGCTAACTTTCCCCCCTCAAAACATAACCCTTGTATACCACAGAAGTGCTTATATATATATGCTGTGTAGCTGCAGGCTAGTCATTTAACCTCTCAGAAGAGGTTAAAAAACTCAAGTTTAAAAAAAACTACTCAAGAAGTTAAATGACTAGCCTGCGGCTACACAGCAAAGGTGAGTACCAGAGGTGCATCTTCTACCAGAAGCTTGCCGACACAGAAAACTGATTTTTAATAATTAAAACATGTAAATATGATTCATGAATCCACTGCTTCATGACATGGAAACACAACCAGTCATTAGTTAAAATAACCCATGTTCTTCCTATGCACACAGAAATACACAGTCTCATACACAGATTATGCTGCAGTTTTCTTTTTCTAGTTTTACATTTTTTCCCCCTCCTGTTAGAACACCTTAATACATGCAGCAAAAAGGACCTTAAACCTCCAGCAGAGAAGACACCTTTATCTTGCCTTAATTTGTACTGCTTGTATCAGAATAGTATTTCTAAGATTTAGATGAGGAGATATAAATGTAATCTCTCTGGAGTTAAGCTAAGCTACCTGTGGGCCTGATCTTCTCATGGTTTGCCTGAGGAAAACAAATCTTTCATCCTTATCTATGTATTTCTTTGTTAATTAAAATGCATGGACTACTTTAAACACTGTTTACCCAAGGGGCCTTCAGCAGTGCTCTTTCACCATTAAAAATAAATAAATAAAAATACCAGCAGTGGAAGGTTTTAAAGATGCCACATACAAAAGCCACTCATTAATATTCCTGAAGAGTAATATCATCAAAGCAGGATATTAACACTACAGGTCTATCTGTACAAAACAATTGTCAATCTAAACACATGACAACGAGTGAAATCAGAAGCAGTTAGAGATAGACACAGAGAATGTACTTAGATCTTGTCGGCTGTTGCGGAGAGCTAAGTAATTCTATGTCACAATTTGCATTTTTCCCTGGGTATTCCCAACAGTATGCAGAAAACGCTGTAGCAGCGAGACAAAATTATCCAAAGCAAACTGGGAAAGTTTGCAGTGCTGCTAGTGATGATTCTGTTATATTCTAAATTCAGTTAGAAAGGTAGGCAGCTAAAATAGCAGCACCTTGCTGATGAGGCAAATCTTTCCCAGGCTGAAGGATAAAACAGTATTTCTGAAGTCTGTTCATGCAAGAGATTTTACAAAGCCTGACAACAACGAACCAGTACAATAAGTTCTCCTAACATCCTTTGCTTTTGAAGGCCTCATATCAGTCCAGAAACTAATTATGGGTGTGGACCAGCAATTAGAAACAAATGAGTAATCAGATCTTTCTGATTTTCAGTTTATCAACCAGATTGCCTGCACGGTGTTTTAAGATAATATATTCTACTCAGTGTTTGCAATAGATTAGGGCCATGCATGCGTTAATTCAGTACAGCTAACAAGCAGGAAATTATGATGCCCAGGAACTCACATGCTTGCAGTATCAGCAACTCTGTAAAATGGTGAATGCTATGAAAAAGTCAGCTTTTGCCACAGGTTGCCCTTCATTATTCTTACTTTTATCTTTACACCCATTTTACTGATCGGCAGATTGAGACAGCAACAGGTTCCTTAATCAAGGCTACGCAGCACATCAGCAGAAAGGTACAGACTAGAAAGTTGCATTCCTGCTATTTTCTCCTGGGCTTTTCCCTATAAAAAGCAGCCCTCCCGCTTCTTTTAGCAGACAGCATTTTTAGCAGACTTGCTTTGCAGTCAACCAGTTAGGAACTCTTCCCTGTTAAGCAACCTTCAGAGATGGATAAGCTTGAAAATAAGATGATGGCTAATTCTGAAGGGCCTGTATTTAAGTCAGAAAAACAGAGCGTAATTATTTCTGAAATAATTTCTGAAGATGAGATTCCTCTGGGATAGCTACCCTCTACATGTGTGGCTCTAAAATGTGTGATATCCTTATTACGATCTATTACCTTTATAACACTGTGGTGCCCTTGTGCCTAGCACTCGCATACTCTTTCTCTCAGACACTGAACAAACCCATCTCAGAAAGTCAAGCGCTGCCCCCAGACCTTCTGTTCATGAGTGCTACACAAACTGAGAGAATATGTCCATATTTTAATACCCTGCCTCTGTCATGTCATGATTTCCTTCTGAAAGGAAAGCAACCTTGGGATACTGCAAACTGAGAGCAAACCAACCAACAACAGAAAACTTCTTTCTGGACAGAGGGGATTTTGAAAAGCTAGAATCAAAATCATTTTATGTGCAAGTAACAGAAGAACAGATATCTGATAGGGCTTGACACTTAAAAAATGGAATCCATTTTTGCAGCCAGAATTAACTGACAGCATATATGCAACCACTTCAGCTGTTTACCAAGTGACTGGTGCATACAAATCAAGGGTGTTCAATGTCTAAATGCTAATGTCTTCATAGACTATGCAAGCACAAATTTGCACCTACAAGAACTGGAAGGCACTTCCTTTAAACTTTAACAAATGTGGCTGAGCGAAAGGAAAGAGAGAAAGGCAACATGAATATTTCAGGGTGTGCATCTTGAAAGCCTCGGTGCAGCTGCACTGCTCCAATTAAATTCAATAGGAGCCTCACATCTAAAACCCTGAGCAATGCTTTGAAAAGTCTAGGGGTTTGATGTCAGAATATGACTTTCAGAGTCAATTGCTTTTGTTCAGCAGAAGCCTTCATAGAAGAATGAAGCAACCTCTCCTCCTGCAGGAAGAGAAGGCTGAAGAGAGCAGGAAGTGGGGAAGGAAGGTCAGAGTAGATATTTGCATAAAGATTTGTCCAGCACACTAAGGGGCCACACTGACATTGTTTCTAATGGAAGTGATTCAAGAGGTCAGGCTTTGGCTTTTCCATTATCCAACATCAGAGATTGTTCAGAAACAATTTCCATTTTCTTTGAACCAGCAAAGCCCAGTTGGATGAAGGAAGCTCCTGGATGAAAGGATCATCCATTGATCCAATTCTAATCAGCACAATGATAATTCTGTCACCTCTAGCAGGCTGGTTGTTTGAATAAACAATTTGGTTCATCTTTTGGAAGCACTCAGAAAGCCCAGATGTCTTTGGACATGCATGTTTACTGCTTCACTGTGGATCAAGGGTGTGCTTATCCCCACTTGCTGGGCTTTGGTTCCCATCACAGACTGTGCTTGGAGCCCTCCATTTTAATTCGAGATAAAATTAAACTGGAAGATGCACTCCAGGAGCTCACCTCCTGCCCTCCAGCAAATGGTGGGCAGCAGAGCAGTCAGAAGTAAATCTTTACCTGAAGAAAATCCTCTGAAACATATGTAGAGTGGGGCCTGGACCTTCAGCACCATTTTCCTCTACAGATGTGTTCCTGTCCAGATGTATTACGTTAATGTGGGCATAGCTTTCATGGCCTCTTGAGCATGGTCACACACGTCCATAGTCTGAAAGAGTTTATACTAAAAAGCATTGCAGATGCTAGAAAACCATCTTACTTTCACACATGACAAGTTAGAGTCTACTGATGACTGTGCTGATTTTAAAAAGTCCAATTATAAAAGACCATTTAAACTAAACCATTTCTAGCAGGAATCACATAAACTGGCATATTCCTCTCAACCTCCGATGTGATGAGGAACAACTTTTTGTTTCAATATTTTTGCTCTGAAGATGTTTTCTCTTCCTATCAATTTTAGTAATTTATATTATTTCATGACATGTCTGTAGCATTGTATCTACATATCATTATTTCAAGTTGTCATGTCACATTCCACAAGACAACTGCTGCCATGTCAAATCATCATGGAGCGGAGCAGAGCAGTCGCTTTTCTTTATCATTAAGGGCAGCTGCTACTCTGTACAAATTGAAACATCAATATATGCAGAAGGGTTCCAGGCTACTGAAAACAGTTGCTCCTGAAATTAGTACACCAAATGCTTATCTTTCTTTTCTTGTTCAAACCTGTATCACTTCAACACAAACAGGAGGCATTTTGTTCAAAGAAACAAAGTGAAGGGGTTTCAAATATCCAGAGTCTGTTTTATGATTGTCTAAACAGATGAAAAGAATGAGAGAAAGTCATATTTTTAGATACCTTTTGTATCTAAAAGTACATGCAGAGATCACAGAACTATTAAATGTTGTCAGAGAGGAAGCCTTTGACATATCTGGAAATTTAAGCTTGCATCATTTGCATCCCACTCCAGTGCTTTATCCAGAAACCATTCATTCTGGCACAGCAATGAACTAGATGAAGTAAAAAGAGGAAAAGAGAGAAGTCAGTAAGATTCCATACACTGGAGTAATTGTTCATATTTCCATTTTTTCCTTGCCAGTTGCTGGAGTGGAGTTGAAGAAAAGAGGATTCAGAAAATAAATGTCTTCGTAGATACTGTCAAAAGGGTCATAAATTCCAATTCCCTTAGAAACCTTAGTCTTGGGGCCCTAATTCAGATGGAAATATAGATGAGATTGATGCTTGGGAAAAGAAAAAAAGGAGGATTTCTGCCGAGAAGAAATCCTCGCATACGTGCGGGCAGTTTCCAGATTCTTTTGGAAGTTAAAGATGGCCAGATAAAACGTCTTGCCCTCACTGTAATGATTGCTTATGTTGTCCATCAGAGTCTAGGAGAATTTGCAGATACCAAACATTGTAGATTATTCCCCTTTCACCTTCTGAGTGAATAAACATGTCAGAAGAGATCAAACACATTACATTATGCTGTAGAGGTAATGCAGTGGCTAAGAGTCACTGTGCAAAATAAGCAGTGCAGGAACTGCGTGAAGCATCATGTGCTGGGTACAAGTCCCATTCAACAGGGACGTGCTTCAGCGTACGCACAACTTCTCCCAAAGTATTACAGGCTTCAGTGTGGCTGAAGGATGGAAGAAGGACTGTAATACCCTCTATGCATATCCCATTCAAATGCTGAGCAATAGCAGCATCTGTAACTGGAAGACAAGACACACCAAAAGCGCAGACAAAAAATTAAGAAAAACCTGAAACTGCTTTTGTTTACAGGAGCAATCAGGCTAGGAATACATAGCTTAAGTTTACCTTCGCTTTCCTACTTTTTCCATGCCAAAAGTATGCAAAGAATAGATAGGGAAAAATCAAGTTTATGGCCACGGTCTCCTACCAAGAGCTTCTCAAAAGAATTCAAGTTTAGTTTTATATTAAGTGCACTGCAGTACTTTGATCACAAGTTCACAAGGGCATGGAGGTAGTTTGCATCTAAAATAAACAAACAAACAATGCAGAAGGAAACTCATGAAAAGAGGAATTTGGAATAAAAAAAAAAAAAAACAGAGTCATCAGACAGTAGAAAAGCATCTTTCACAAATAGCTTGACCTCCCCCTTTTTCTTCTCCCATTCCAAGTTCAAAATGTGGGCCAAACACCATCAGAGTAACAGATGCAAATACTTTGTAAGACATTCCTCTTGAATACCTGCAGGGAAAAAAAAGGAATCTGCACCTTTCCTCTCCAAAAAGGATTCAACCCCAGCACTCCAAAGGAGCCAGTCACCCAGAGCAGGCATTGCCCCTTGTCAGGGGTCTCTGGATGCCAGCTCTCCTCTGCCCAGAGGCTGGGACAAAACAGCAGCACCCAGCATGGGTGCTGCCATTCTCAAATGGGGACACATGCCAACCTCTTTGGGCCCTAAAACTACTGGAAGATATTTTAGGAACATCAGCAACATTACCGGGAGTATCCTCTGCTAGAAAAAATTCAACAGCTACATGGGCTGGGTAGCAAGAGAGATGACACCACTTCAGCCTTTTTTTTTTTTGATTGGACTAGAAAAACACTGATTAAAAGTCAGCCTTACGCATCCGCTTAAGGTAACCTGCTTTTGCACTTTCTTTCTCAGCAGACAGCAACTCTACCTTTGAAGATAACCATTCATGCATAAAATTACTAATAGAGACCATCTATCTGACAAATGTCTGTTCCTTAATAATTTATATCACTTGATCTGTTTTCAAAGGTTAGCCTTACATTAAAATTACAGTTCTGAATAGGTCAGCCTGTTACTTAAAGATAAATTACCCCACCTCTTCACGTTATAGTGTTGTGCTTTGATAATGACAGGCTTTTTATTCCCATGCTTTCCTCTCCCTTCTCAGGAGCAGCATAACAGAGCAGTAGCACGACATACCTTGCCCATGCTTCCCTGTAGTCCCGTTTTGATTCTTTTTGACTAAGGTAGTCTAAGCATCTCCAGCTTACAATCTTTTACCTGCTTTTAGTAGAGACTTAGAAAAGACTCAGCACTCCAGGATGAGAAGTTGAATCAATGATGCATGATAGGACTATGCTAAACTCTAAGCTTTGTCATGCTGTGTGTGAACTAGAATGCTGCATAACCAATACCATTAAATTCATTGTAATTAAAGGATAATTTCTGCTCTCCTCTAGATAGATAAAGCAATAAAATGACAATGTTTAAAGAGGAAATGCCAGTGTAATGTTCATGCATTTAACAACTACCCAGGAGATATGCATTGTAAATATACTTATAACAGAGAAGTTCCTACTGTTTTATGTACGGAAGCATTTTGTGGTGGTAATTTCATACCACTGAAGTAGTCTGGAAAGTTACTGGACCACAGAAGACTTACTTTCTCTTTTTGGGTTTTTTTTTTTTTTTTTTAAACAGTTGGTATAGGTATTTTCCTATGATTGTGAAGAACTGCCAGGTTATAACAGTTTGTCACATATGTTATTACAAATGCATCTCTGAATTACTGAGGATGAAAAGCTCTTCTTAGGCAACATAGACATCTGCACACCAGATTAGTGCACCAGTCTGTTAGCTCTGCAGCAGCAGGATGAAAGGAAAAAGCAATGCTTGGAGACTGTGGACTTTCTGTATTAGCTGCACAAGTACAGGTCTCCAGAAGCAGCGTCCAGCACTGAGAGCCATGAGAGCAGCGACATCCCTCCCAGCACAGAGCTGCTTTCAAGTATGATATTATCTGAGGAAAGGACAGAGTCCCATCCTGCACAGAGACCATCCAGACAGGGAAACTGAGACAGAAAGCAGTCACTCTGGGAAACTGCTAAGTCTTACGTAGCATGAAGAAATCCTGAGGGATTTCCCTAAATTGTTCTCCTGACACAATAGCTCAAGTGGAATAACTAGCCTTCGCTTTGCAGATAAAAATGAAGTAAGAATCTGCATGACCCCTTGGAAACACAGACTCAGAGGTCCACTGTGTCTCTTGTGAAGCCAATGCAATTAATGAAATTGTCTCTATTGTTTCTGGCCAGAGTTAATCAGGAGAAGCTTAGAAATAATACATGCACTTCAAATATGTTTTCCTGAGGCCTCTTCTGAAGTAAATGCATGCGTGGATAGAACCTATGTATATGAAGAGTAGGAAGTTAGCAACTACAACACAGATAATACACAAACAAGCATTCCCACCATCAGGTTCCAGGCACAATTATCAGCAGTTATCCAGAGGCAAATTATTCACAATGATTGGTGATGTACAAATCAGTTCTACATAAAGAGACCAACCAACTCCAGCTACAGAGGTTCAAAATCACTTTTGTAGGTGCTGGCTAGTTGAGAAGAACCCAGTCCACGTATATGAACAGCCATCAGGGTCTCAGGAGCTTTTGTAGGCGTAACCTATTTAATGTGCATAATGCAACATGGGATTTTTAGAAAATTTTGACACTGCTGTGTGTAATAACAAGACAACTCAGTCTGCCCTTTACCTACACAGGTAGGAGAAAGCGCTGACTTTCTCTTCTGGCAGCATTTGGCTCCTGCGTGACTGTGCACGCGGCAGGAGCTGTGCAGCTCTCACTTTGAGTGTTGCATGACTCTGGGTGCACCCAGTATCCCAGGAACAAAGTGCTTCATGTTTCACAGACAGCAAACACAGATAAGGCAGAGCTACAGATCTGTTGTTTTGGACCCTGGGCAGCAAATGATTCACAAAGAAATGAAGCAGGCTTCAGATAGCCCTAAGGAGACTACCGAAGGCAGACCAAGAGAAAGAATGGAGAACACATGTATTCCATTTTTTTTTTAGCTAACTAGATATGAAAGGCTGCAGAAATAGGTATATCCCATTGCCAGTCAGCACATCAGCTCTTCCATGTATCCACAAAGACAAAAAAGGAGGAACCCAAAGCCTCTGTTTACTGTAGAGGGTCTACCCCAATGTGAGGGGTTCAGAAAAGGTGTAGGACACTGCAGCCCACCAGGCAGGACTGCACTAGTACAGGAGATACTTCAAATTTGCTAATGGATTAAAAGTATCATATTCAGTCCACCCATTATTATTTCTGAGTAGATGGTTGTGACATCTAATCCTTTCAAGGCTTGTAAAGCATGGAAAACCCTATATTGTATCATGTCTTCACCACAAGCCAGGCTGAGACAAAGGAAGAAAATGTTTTAAACTAATTGATGAGGATTACTCCAGATCACCTTCCCCAGCAGTAAACTAACTTAGACTTCCATAAGTACAGCCCTTTCAGCAAACTGTGACCAGTACCTCCACCTTTCATAATCCTGCATTTAGTCCCCTTCTTATCATGGAAGGAAAGAGTAGCTACAGTAAAAAAAAAACAAACAAACAAACAAACAAAAAAAAAAACCAAACCAAAACAAAAAACCCACCAAACCCAAACCAACATATCATAAAAGCATCTCTAGCACATGCTCTAGGTTGTCCTTGCTATTACATTTTAGTAAGAGCTGGACAAAACAAAGCCTGATGTCTGCAATCCTCCCAGTCCAGGTGAAGTCCCACTTCTCAGCCAACAATCCCATATTTCCTGGATCTAAAGCCTGTTCCGATTCTCCCAGCTTGAGGCCTCGTTGGCCTTTCCTTTGCTGTGGTTCTTGCTGTGCAATTATCCACATTTGCTCACTTGTTCTGTGATCATCCAGAGGCCACACAGTAGGATCATTGTTGCTTTAACATGCACCAAATCCAATGAGTTCTAGTGCTGTAGATGGCAGGGCAGGCTCTCATTTCTTTGTCACCCTCTCAAATGCCAAGGCACCAAGATGCCAGTGCCGTCTGAATGCACACAGAGCCAATTACATTAGCCTTCTGCCAACCTGAGGCCTTGTCTGTTCCCAGGAATTAATTTTTGTTTTGCTGCAATGCACAACCAAAGTTTTAAGTTTCTTGGCCGATTTATTACAATTGGTCTTTCTGCAATGCATTTGGTCTTCTTTGTAATTATCTCTCAGATTTTGTGGTTCTAGGAACTGCTCTGTGCTCTCCTCTGCTTCTCCAGTTCCCTCACTTTGATGCAGAGGCAAATAACAACTTCTCCACCCCATCCCCTCCTGTATGCATAAACTGAGTAAATTGAAGCAATCACCACAGTGCTCAGTGCTTGGATAGTTTGGCATGGAGGGTGGGAGACAAACTGACAGGCTGAAAAGTGTGCAGCTAAGTTAGTTTCTTCACTTTGGGAAGTTTATTTGCAACAGCTTTCATTTGATCAAATCGCCTCTACTTGGTTCGTCTGTCCATTTTCGGTTCATCATCTCAAGTAACTGAGCAGCCCAGCACTATTCTGGTTCTGCAAAGCAATTAGGAAAACAATCGTACAAGGCATTTTCCCACAGAGCTTGCCAGGTTGCTGCCCGAGTGCCCCCGCATGGGTAATCTTCTCTGAGATGTGGGACCCATCTGAAGGATGGCCAGAAGTCACCATGAGAGGAAGCAATTCACTGAACTCTTCCATTCAGGTCTATTAGCATCTAGATCTACTTTCTGTCAAAAGTGGTGGGAACAGCATTAAGACATCAGCCCTGCTGGGAGACATGTAGAAAGGATGAATTTGTAGAGTTTAAAGAAGGAAGGGAAAAGATTTCAGGAGGCTTCTATTGAGGCCGACAGTTGGGGTAGGCTGCCTCAGGGCTGCGAGTTAAGGATCTGTGAGAACCAAGCTCCCATTAGTTCACAGGTTAGCAATCCCTTTTTCTTTCCCTACAGAAGACAAAAATCTGGATGACTTCTGAGGTGAACCTCAGCAGGACCTCCCTGGTAGACAGCAGGGCCAGCACAGGACAACTGCCCTGCAGACAAGTTTGTGAAATCTGGTTTTCCTGAAATTTCACCAAAAGATGATGGACTGAACCATGCAAAACCCTGATGCTGGCCCAGTTTTACCAAGAACAGATTTTGTTGCCTCTGGTACAGAAGGGTTATTGCCTACATTATTTAAGTCAAGATATATAGAGTACCAAAAATGCTCTGAGGGACTTCCAGGCATTAAATTTAATTAAGCATAAGCTACAGATGTGCAGAGTATTTTGGCTATACCTATTCCTCTTCTTGATCCTTTTCTTAACCTTAGAACAAACCTCTTAGTTACCTGCCACCCAAGAAGTCATGCTGCAAGCTCATTGATCATAAAAATTATTTTATCTGTGGCAATTGGAGTTGCAGATCTAACTCCATTAAGTCTGTAGTTACCCGAAGCAGTTTCACAGAGAACTGTATGGCCCTCACAGGCAGGTGATTGTCAAAGCCCTCAAACAAGAATCAGCGTGCATCATGCCACATTGCTTTTATTTCCTGGTACGCTTCATTTCACAGCAGCACGTCACATACAAGTTGTTGGGGAAAGGGCCATGTTCACATTCGGGATCTGTTTGTTTCTCCAAGGATGTTTTGATGCAACTGTCTCAGCCATTTCACCTATAACTGGCCCCCTTTCCACAGATGACCAGTCATCCAAAACACCACAGAGATTTTAAGCCTCCTTGATCTAAGGAAGGCAGATGAAAAAAGACATGATGCAGGCAAATGTCACATTTGTGTCACTGACTGAAACACTGCTGCCAGGATACATTATTCAGTATCTAACAGACCTACTGATATAACCCTGAGCTGAACTCTCCTCAGAAGATCAGCCATCCATGGCTTTCCCACAGCAGGTGGAGAGATTTACTGTCATAACTCTGGGGTAGGAGAAAGGAATACCTACCCCTGCATGTCCACACAGCCCATGGAAGTGCATTATACTACAAGTAACATGTCCACTTTTTGCTTCATGAAGAATTCTCCATAGCAATTCTCTGTAGTGCTCTAACAGCATAGATAAGGGAGCCCTGACTCCAGGCACTGAAACAAACTAAGGTGGCCTCCTACTCTGCTTGAAAGTCTATGCTATGTGTCAATGGAAAACACTAGAGCACATAATTTCTTTTCTCACAAACATGTTATTACTGGTAAAATACTTGATATGAACAAGGAGAGAGCAGAAGCAACACTAGCAGCTCACACCTTCAACCCTGGTCTTCAGGTCATCACATGGAGTTGAAGAGAGTACCAGGGCAGCAGCTGTTACCCAAGCAACCCTTCTCTGCACTCTGAATCTGCAAGTACAGATGCAGCAGGATGCCATCATCTCCCGTCACGTGCACGGCCTCATCTCCCATCTGATCGAGAGAAAAGATACTGGCAGGTTCTGGTCAGGTTTTGCCCTCCTTATTCCTCTTAACTGGCTTTGTGCTAGAATCCATTTTGGAAGTAATGGGAAGGAAAATTGAGTTAGACCTTTTTTAAGGGTTTGCTAATGAATTTATTCATGAAAGACTTCAATGTCTGAGTTTTCCATCAAACACCAGCACAGGCTTCGTTAACCAATATTCACCTATGACTTTTACTAGAAAAGCCAAGATGCTACTTTCTTGTTGCTTCAGTACCTTTTTACACATCTTAGCCATGTACTGCCCCTAGAGAGTATCAGACCATCTCCCCCATTAATTAGATCAGCAACACCGAAGACCCTGGCATAGTTTATATAAATCCTAAACATCTCATGCTTCAAGACATCTGCTTTGCAACTGCAAGACACAATAGGCCAAAAGCCAAAGTTCTCCATTCCACCATGGTTTTCAAGAATATCTAGAGATACAGAAATATCCACTGCTGTTTGCTCATTTTGAAAGTTAATTTAAAAACTGTGCTCCAACCAATCTGTATTTGGCCTAAGAAAATTCTTCCAAAACAGACCAGTAACTCTGGGGAAGGCAGGCCACGTGATCTTTGGGGACTGCAAATTCAACCACTGTGTTATGGTGAGGCCAAAAGACAAGAATCAGGTCATAAAGGCACAGAAAGCCATACAACAGGCATGGGGCTTCAGAGGTCAGAGCCTGCATCCCTTTTACATCTCTCATAGAGTTACAGCTGGAGCTCCAACTACACAAAAAGCTGTATTACCAGATCCTCAGCCCAAATACTGCTGGGTCTTCTCTGGCCACATTGCAGGGGAAAGCAATTTTGTTTTTTGTTGTTTGTGTGTTGCATCTGTCCCATTACAAAGAAAGGGTGCTGGCCAGGCATGGCCCAGAGATGCTTCTGTTCCCAGCTAGACAGCCTAGCTCAGACCATAAGGCCACCAAAAAGAAAGCATAAAGCACGCTATTTAAGCACTATGATTGTACAACTGTGGTGTGTTGACCCTGGCTGGACACCAGGTGCCCATCAAAGCCACTCTATCACTCACTCTCCTCAACTGGACAGGGTAGAGAAAATGTAATGAAGGGCTTGTGGGTCAAGATAAGAACAGTGAGATCGCTCACCAGTTACTGTCTCAGGTAAAATAGACGTGACTTGGGAAAAAAATTAATTTATTACCAATCAAATCAGAGTAAGATAATGAGAAATAAAACGAAATCTTAAAAACACCTTTCCCACACCCCTCCTTTCTTTTCAGGCTTAACTTTACTCCCAATTTTCTCTATCTCCTCCCTCTCAGTGGCTCAGGGGGGCAGGGGATGGGAGTTGTGGTCAGTTCATCACACCTTGTCTCTGCCACTCCTTCCTCTTCAAGGGCAGGACTCCTCACACTCTTCCCCTGCACCAGCGTGGGGTCCCTCCTGCCAGAGACAGTCCTTCACGAACTTCTCCAACCTGAGTCCTTCCCACGGGCTGCAGCTCTTCACACACTGCAGCGTGGGTCCCTCAGGAACAGACTCATCCAGCATGGGTCCCCACGGGGTCACAAGTCCTGCCAGTGAACCTGCTCCAACGTGGGCTCCCCTCTCCACGGGTCCACAGGTTCTGCCAGGAGCCTGCTCCAGCGTGGGCTTCCCACGGGGTCACAGCCTCCTTCAGGCACATCCACCCGCTCCAACGTGGGGTCCCCCACGGGCTGCAGGTGGGTCTCTGCTCCTCCGTTAACCTCCCTGGGTGCAGGGCACAGCTGCCACACCACGGGCTGCACCACGGGCTGCAGAGGAATCTCTGCTCCAGTGCCTGGAGCACCTCCTCCCCTCCTTCTTCGCTGACCTGGGTGTCCACAGAGTTGTTTTTCTCACATATTCTCACTCCTCTCTCCAGCTGCAGTTACAGAGATTTTTTTCCCCCCCTTCTTAACTCTGTTATCCCAGAGGCGCTACCACCATTGCCGATGGGCTCAGCCTTGGCCAGCGGTGGGTCCACCTTGGAGCCGGCTGGCGTTGGCTCCACTGGACATAGGGGAAGCTTCTAGCAGCTTCTCACAGAAGCCACCCCTGTAGCCCCCCTGCTACCAAAACCTTGTCACGCAAACCCAATACAAAAACAAAAAGCAAAGAAAACCAAATCAGACTTCTGTGGCTGAGGGATTAGTGCTGAGCATCTCTGCAGAAGGATCTCCTAAGGAGGGATTTCTCTCACCCAGAGTCCCCTGTGCCTTGCTGGAAATGGATGTGTCAGCAGAAGTCCCCTGGTGCTCCACACTGCCCAGCTCAGCACAGTGCTCATTCATTACTTAGGCTTCACACAATCATATGCTTGTTTTAAAGCCCATAAAGTTGCTCCTGGGAGTTGGACAGTGGAAGTTATGATCTCTGATACCATAACAACAACAGGATGTGGAAATCAGAGAGAAGTCACCTCCCTCGTCTTGTTTAAGGGAGGCAGGAAAAGAGGTGCCCTCCTCACAACACTCCTCAGCAAAACCCTGAGTACTGGTACCACTGGTGTGCTCAATCCACATACCCTGCCTACACAGGAGTGATGAGCAGTGCAAGGAGCAGCTGCAGCACACAAGAGCACTTAGGGGAGAGTCCCACATGAGCTCTCCACCATCTAATGATGGCTTCTGAGATTTGGGGATTTCGCATCCTGTCACCTGGAGGAGATTCAGACACAGGGTACCCCAGCAGCTGTGAGAACCAGGGAAGCCAGAGACGGAAAATTAAGTGGAAACTCGTCTTCCCCTTGCAGCAGTCTAAAGGTTACAGAGGTAGCAGAAGGTTATGTCTGCAATTCTGATCAGCAGAGCTGTCTGCCAATCAAAACACAGACAGACACAGCCTAAGTTACCTTTCCCACCCTCCTACTTACCCACTGTGTGATCAGAATAGATCGTATGACATATGCAGATGATTAATGATGGCAGTAATTAAGAAGGTGGCTGATTTTCACATGTAAAGTCTTTGCTGCTGCCCTCTAGACCTCAGCTTCTCCTGCAGTCAAGGTAACTCCTTATGATCCCTGCATCAGTGATTTATCTTTCTATCACTGAATGCATCAGATGCCTCCCCCAGATGCCTGGGGACTGCAGCCCTCCATCCTAATCAAGAACTTGCAGGGCAGATAAGGTGCTCAGACTTAACTCTTAAGTTGTTGCAAAAAATGTTTGGTACAGGGGGCAGAAACATCAGTGCAGGCTGAAGCAAGATGAACTTCCACAAAGCTTTTGTTTAAAGGATGGATAGAATATTCTAAATATTTAAGGTTTTGGACAATCCAAACCATCATCTTTAAGCAGATTTTTTTTTTATTATCTCATTTTAATTATCTTTAATTATCTTATTTAAACACTTTTTGTTCAATCTTTTAAATTAAAAGATGATACTTCAAGAAGTATCCAACATTTACGCTAATCTTCTTAGAAATAAAACAAATTTCAGAAAGTTGTTGAAACCAAAAGAGAAGTCACGTAGTAGTCCAGATGGTTGCAAAGTCCAGAGGAATAGGGCGAGCAACAGGGAATGGCAGGAGGTCCATGGAGAGTAAGTGGGATAGAGCTTGCTGCCCTAGAGCCCTTCAGATGGATTCTGCTGGACTGTCCTCACACGCTTCCCGGCAACTTGTCCATGACCAATGGCAAAACCAAACCCGTTGCCAAGCAACGCCCTAATGCCTCAAAGTCATCCAAGACTGAGAAAAGGCTGGATTGGACACAATATCACATAGAACGTAGGACACAGACATAACAACGTGATGTGAAAGATGTAAAAAGACAAATTTGAAAGCTTTGGCAATCTTTCCTCCATCAGGCAAACAAACAGGTATTGGCATCTACGTCTGCTCAGGCTTTACCTGGTGAATAATTGATGCATTTCCATGTGTTTTTATTCAAAAGTGACTTTGAAGTTCCAATCTCCAATATTTCCTGATATTCTTAAGGATTAGAAGTTGATAATGGGGACTTATAATCAACAAAGAGTCCACATTAACAGAGATTTGGAAAAAAGAAAAAGTAAGCAAGAAAAAGAAAGAGTGAAAGAAAAAACAAAAGGGAACAACTGTTACAGGAACCATACAGACATTTCCTTCACACTGAGCTGTCAGTAAGTAAAAACATATTGTGGCAGGCTGTAGTTTACCTATGCTTGTGTGCAGGCATCGGAGGCTCAGTGGGACTAATTATGAAAATATGATTATAATGGATTAGTAATTCTGTCAATCAGAGACATGCATCTGGTAACAAAAAAGCAATGGGTAAAAATGCCACAGGACAGGAGAATTTAATGCTGTGGGTTACTACCAAATGCATGTCTCATGAGAGAAAAAACATTTGAGTTATGGTGGGGGAGAATTGCTGGGATTGTATATTAATAAGAAAACATGTATCAGATCTGTGGCTCAGAAAAGCATTAAACACAGCTGCAAAGCCATTTTTACTCTTTCTCACTAAAGATGGCTTTGACTTACTTGGGTACGATTTCAAGCTGCACTAAGAGTTTGCAGGTAGAATTAGCAAACATCAGCATTAGATGGACCTGCTCAATCAAAGGAAAGAGTGACATCTCAACCACCAAGGACATTTCATTTATCTTTGAAATCACACTCTAGAATCAAAGAACAAGAAAACCTAGGAAAAACACTGTGATTTTTGGTAAAAAACATGGTTTTAAAATTGAAAAAGAAGAATGTGGCTTTGAATCTCTTTCCTTAATGGGGATCCTTCCCTTTTCTCCCTCACCCATGTCTGGTTTGCTATTTAGGAGCCTGAAGGAGAGCTGGACTATGGTCAGGATGTCTTGGGGAGGGCAGCTGAGGTGCTATCCCCCATCTCCTTTTCTGTATAAAAACACCATAAAATAATTTATTCTGTAAAACAATGTGAAGCTTGTAAATAACTGCAAGCATTTTGAACTTCATTCTCTGCTTTACAGCTCTGCCAATATGCGCCCTAGCAACTTGGCCAACTCTTGGCATATTAATATGTTTTATTACAATTTTTATTCCTTGTTTGCTCGGGGGGGGTGAGGCAGCTCCTGTGTTTATGGGCCAGTCTGGAAAGCGCATGTTCCTCCAGAGGAAGCAGCAATCTCCTGGCTCAGCCTCCGCAAGCTGAGGGGAGCCAAATGCAGCTGGGATCAGATCCGTCTGCAGCTCCCTGGGAGGCTTGGGAGCACTGTCATCTGGAAAATTAGGATGCTGCAGCTTCCCTGGCTTTCTCCTTCACAGCAGGGATGGTAGAAGTGGAGGGGGCCGGGGGACTAAGGAGGACCAACTTGTCAGTCTACAGCGCTAGATAACTGCCAAAGGAATGTTGCTGGCCTGACGATAAAAATATCATCTCTTTCTTACAGCTGATATAAAACCAGCCAATTAAAGTCCTTCTCCTAATCCCAGATGGTTGCCTCAGGTATTGGCACCAAAGCTGAAGGATGAACAAATTGTACAGAAAAAAGGACTGGAAACATTGACCATAGAGCAGAGTTGTGACAAGACACTGAAACAGATCAAATGAAGACAAAAATATCTGTATTCTTGGCCTTTCCTTTGACCTGTCATTGGTGCCTCTTCTTTGCAGATGCTTCAGGCTAAGTCTCGGAGGCACTGTACCACTAACTGGTGGGACAGAAAAGGAAAACACAAACACTAAACTGAAACACAGAGAATAACTCAGAATAGTTTTGTACTCAGAGGAAAGGAAGAAGAGGAAATATCCAGGCCCTCTCTTCTGCTATCGCCTTGTTTTTCCTCAAGTACAAGTGCTTTTTGTTCATTGTAATTGCTCTGAAATTATTCCAGTCTAAGACTGGGCTCAGATCTTGGGTATGAGCCTGCCAGCAGCACCTCTGCTAAGGTGGAGCACAAGAGAGAGGAAAGAAAGGAGGCAAGCTAACGTGAACAGTCATCAGCTACATACATAATAAGAAGTGCATGTTCAAATGGAAGACCAGTTTATGGAAGACCAGCTTAATTTTGATATAATTTCTATCCTACAGCCTAGTGGATAGAAAGACAGACTTTATACTGGTAAAAGGCACAGTACAAAAGCCAGCAAAATCAGAAAACTTGTCTGACCCACGAAGATGTGCTCCTGGCCCCAACCTAAACCACTGACAAGCAGAGAGTGCCATCAGGAAAAGAAAAAGATAAGAAAGCAATAAAAAAATAAATCCCAAACAGGTGAGAATAAAATCCATCTGGGTGGCCTGGGACTTCTCTCCCTCTTCAGCCAAGGGACTGAGAGCAACTTTGCCCCATTGTTTGCACAACAAAAAGCTGATCAAGTGATGCAGAGGGTTCCCTGCAACAACCTCACTGAAAACCTATTTGAAAGCAAAGACTGCAGAGAAAGAAAAGGAACTGAGGCACAGTGAGATGAACCCTGAGTGCATGGTCTTCTCCTTGCTGTGAATATGTTCTTTCACCACTTTGTGTTACAAAAATCCCACTGCTTCAGCAGCAACAGACTGAGCATCAGCTCAACAGCTTCCTTGTGAGTTCCTTCCCAACTGGCACAAACGAAGGGATTTTCAAAAGCAAGAATACACAGAACTTTAGCATCTATGGTTTTGAACAGATTTTGGGGGTATCTGTTCCAATTTGGGCTTGTTATGTAAAAGTGGGTGAGCTGTAAGCATGGGTGTGCTGTTGTTCTTCTAGACTAACTTCCTTCCACAAACAAGTTTCTCCCTGCTGAGCATTTTCAGAACATACTACTTATTATTTCTCCTTAAATGAGCAGCTAAGGACCCCTATGTGACCCGTACTGTGATTACACGGAATTTCCTTGAACTTTTGTTTCAGATTAAGTAATTCGAAACCACAATTTTTCCACAGAAGTGGAAAGAAAAAATAATTATACATTCAGCTCTGAGACATCACTGTTGTTCAGTGGACAAGCCAACAAAAGGGGCCATATAAGTAAGAATAAGCTGTGGCAAAACACATTAAATATGACTGTTTGGTAAAATGCCATCACTCTGACAAGGGCATTTTGGACGACACTGCCAGCTGAATCCAGTTCACGCATGGTACCCTCAGTCTATTCTACGACAAACTTTCAAGAACCCTCACTAGCTTTTTGAAGTCGTGGTGGTGTGTTTGTCATAGCCATGCTGTCCCTGCGTTTGCTCAATGTGCATTTACACTGTCACCAAGTCACAACCTGTCAATAGCTCAGGATTGATTTGATTTTCAGGATCACATGTTTTGCTGCAACTCACCTAAATAGACCCAATAAAGTAATTTGGACTTGAAACAGCCTGTGTTGCTGAGTTGTTATAACTATTGAACAAGTCATTCTTAAGACAGCAACTTTACAGTTGATTTTAATAACCTGTATAGTTTAAAGTCTTGGCATTTTTGTGCACCATGCAATTTTACCAAATACAAGCAGAGAAGGCAATTTAGTCCAGGTGGAAGCTGATGGGGCAGGCCCATGAAAGGAACAGAATGATGTTCTTGGTTAGCAATCCTCCTCTTTAGGAGGTGCAGGGACATCCTAAATGGATAACTAAGGGCTAATCTTCGATATTGGGATCACTTTGATCAAGATGCACCACCATAGGGTCTAAATTTTAGACAGCAAAGTTTAAAACTATTAGTTTTCATGACACTTTCAGAAAAGAGGATTGTCAACACCTCAGCTTTCCTCTCTCCACTGGCAATACGCCTGTGTGCACTTTGCATTGGATTATTTAGCCAAATCCAGGACTCCAGAAATGATGGAGCAGCAAGATGTAAATAGGACTGATCTTGATAATATCACATATTTCATTGTCCTGCTGAAAATATAAATTCAGTATATTACTTGCACAAACCCTCTCATGTGTCTAACGAGACTATTTTCATGTACTCAGTGGCAGGCACAAGTGAGCTGTGATTGAAGAAGCCAATTTGGGGAAGGACACTGAAGATTAATCAACAGGTGTTCTCCCTCCATGGACACGTTCTCTGCTGAAAGGCACAAGCCCACTTGGAGACCTGCCGCACCACAAAATCCCTGCAGCTATTGAGAAATGCAAGCCGGAGACCAGCTGATTAGAAAGATACTACAGCAGAGTTGATTTTGGGTCTATATCTTACATTTCTTACATTTAAAACCAAGCTTTAAAGGGAAACAGGCAGACAACAGAAAACAGGCATGAGCACACAATTGCGTAGCAATGGACAGCAGCACTGCTGTAGAGCTGGGGTTGAGCTCTGCCAGCTCCCATGGAACACTCACCAGATGTGCTCCAAAACTGCAGGGCACAGGCCTCAGCTGTGGGCCAGCACCTCCATCAGATCTGAAATCCAGACTGGGAACATGATGCTGCATTCCAGGGTTTGACCAGGTAAGGCTAACACTTGCCATCCCCACAGAGGATTCTTCAATGAGTCCCAAAGCTGTCATCTCAAATTTTTTTGGCATCTGCTTCTGTAGCAGCATTCACCATGAGTCCAATTTACCAGGCACAAGAAGGAAAACGTACCTAAGAGCAACAGAGCTTGTCCAGCAAGTGCTGGACTTCTAAAGGGCTCCACTATATCAGGAATGTTGCTATTCCTAACTACACTGATGGTCCAACCACTTCCATGTTTTTTAGGAAACTGCAGTATCAAGAACATTTTCTCTGAATTTCTTAAAGACAAATGACAACAACAAAAAAGAAATATTCTAATGCAGAGACAACATGGGAAATATTACAAAGAAAATCACCGGAAATCAATAACTAAACCCTAACCTCTCACCATGCATTTTTCTAAAAGTATGTCACCATACTTTTACTATTTCCCTATGTATCACATTTCCTTATCTCAGCAAACTGGAGCTTTGCTGATATTTCATTACCCCTGTGAACACAGCTATTGCTATATAAATAACAACAATACTGTTTCTCAAGGACAAATAAATGTATTTTGATCATATCTGAAAGGGAAGGGAGAGGAAAATAATCTTTGGTCTGAGATAAAGCAAAGAAAATAACGTAAAAGAAAGGTGCATAATCAGCTAATATACGAGCAAATGAAAGATATTTTATTACAGAAATGGCTTTCCTTTCTTGAAGAAGAGTTTGTGTGCCCAAATCAGTCTGTTTTTCCAGTGCTATGCAGTCTACTCAAACCTATCCCTTCCTCTGTAACCTCTAGTAGCATCTACCACATTCAGAGGGTTGCTAACATTTACCTTCCTACTGTGTTGTTTTCAGATTGCAGCACTCCCCATTAAAAGGTAAGGTTTCCAATTGCTTATATTCATAAGACTAATTTTCATTAGATAGTATCTTTCATATCCTCTACCTACTTCCTGTGTAACTGACTCCCACAAAGCTTATGGGGACTGTTTGGTTCAAACACCAATTTTGCCAAGGTCAGAGACCTCCTATGCTCAGCAGCGCTGGACGCTGATTATTTTTCATCCCCTCCCCTCCCACTAGAAATAAAAAACAGGAAAAAACTATTCTCTCTCTCATTTTTTAAACAGTTTCATTCAGCTAGACCTCTGCTACCTCCTTTCGAATTATGGCAACTGCTGGTAATTGAGTGGAAGAGTTTATGACTCCAGTTGAGAGCAATAGTCCCTTATTTACAGGGCTACAGATTCTACTATATCCCTACACACCATGAGCAGTGCTCTGTGCTTCCCTTTTTCCTAGGAAAATGGGACCACTCACAGACTAAAGGAGAACCCATCATAAGATGCATGGCAGGCTTTGCCTGCAGTTTGTCAAGGCAAAGTAAGAAAAAGATTTTATTGGTATCATTTTATTTCCAGTTAAGTTCCATAACATCAATCTCTGGGAAGTTCCAGCAGCTGATGTCTGCATTCACAGGCTAATGCAGTGAGTGGGCATAGCTTGAAATAGATAGCTGTAAAAAGAGATGGCAGCAATGCAGATTGGACTGAATAAGAAAATTATACCCTGAATCATATGACTGTAAAAACAGCAAAGACAGTGAGTAAAACAGACATCTCTGCTTAAACCATGGTTTGTAAATATCATGGAACCAGGTAGAGTGACAGCACAGCACTGGATAAGCAGCAGCCTTCCTTCTAGGAACTTGTTATATGCTTTTATAACTTAATTTGTACTCAGAGAAAACATAAGCTCCAAACTATAAAAAAATGCTTATGAATGCAAAGCTCTGTAACTGTATGTAAAAATTCTAAACTTAAATTTTTATAGATGACTCTGGGGTTTTGAAGTCATGTAAAAAAAAAAAAAATCAGTTTTTTTCAAGTCTCCAGGTACAATTTACTATGCATTCCACAAATTCACTCACTCAGTTCAAATTGGACCTCAATCTTCTTGCTTTGTGGATACAGAACAGGATCCAAACCTGCTGCAAGTTTCAATGTACCATCCCTGCTGAGTAGGCATCACTACAAAGCACTGATAACTCAACCTTTCCCTTTAAACATGAAACGGAGTTTTGAGTCAGGACCTGTGGGCTTTTTAATAGTTTAGATCCCATTTTAGCTGCTGCCTAAAGCATAATGCCTGGAGCATAAACGAGAGGGCAAAAATCTAAGTCAAAGGTATTCTGCTAACTCTAATTGCATTTATATTTCAACCAACTCAAATCAAAACACAGGGAATTTGAAATAAAAGCTATGATTCCCAGGACACCCCTTGGCCCAAAAAGGAGATGGAGTAGGCAGACTGTGCCTGCTGCTGCCGTGGGGCTGAGTGGGACCATAAGTGAGGCTGCACATGAGATGTGTTTGACCTCTGAAGTAATTCCCTCCTCACGAAAGACAAGAATTGGCTTAATAACCACAAAAAGTGCACTTCCAAATAGATAACGACCACTTTCAGGAGCAGAACTGAGACACAGCCACGTAACTTACAGCAAGGATGGTTTGGGTGGGTCAAGAATGAAGAAAATTCACCCATAAAACCATATGTTCTGCTTTCTTTTCCGCAAGCCCTTTCCCATCCAAAAGGGCTCGGTGGCTTGGTGCCCCACTCCAAATGTGGTTTGAGCTAAGCTCTATCCTGACCCCAGTCTTCATCCATGCTCAGCAGGACTCTCCAGAAGGATCCCAGCTCAGAAGGTCCCCAGGTCCCCACCCGTAACCCTTCTCCTTGTGCAAAATCCCCACAAAGCCAAGGATGTGCAGCTCCCAGTGGAGGTGAGGAGGAGAGCACACTGGATTTGGGATGAAGGTAATGCAGATGAGGGCACAGCTGCACACCTAGCCCTGCACTGGCTGTCTTTAACTGGCTTTCTTTGCTCCATCTCGTCCCCAGGATATACAGTCCTTTCTCATTCAAAGCTCTCCATCACCACCAGACCTGTGCAATACGGGCTGAGAAAGCGCATCAGGAAGGGACTGTACATTTACTGCAAAAGACAACAAACTGCCTGCATGTGTCACACGTGGCATCCCAGGAAGAAAGAAAGAAAGTTCTTGGCTTACATATAGATATGCCCCTTCCTAACAGTGGGAGAGAGGAGTTACGATCACATAATTCCTGGTTCTTAGGGAATCCCAGTCCAGGATGCCCATCTACCCTGACTGCGGCACAAGTCACAGGTAGCCAACAGGCAGGTGTCAGCAACTTTAGATATCATCTTTGAGAGCTTGCTCCGTGCAGTCCTTAAACAGGGCTATTTTAGTTCAGTCCCTTAAGTTTTTGCTTTTTAGCCCTTATTCCATTAAGCAGCTGTCTCTGTTTTAACAGAAATGACAGTTTTCAAACTTTTTCAAACGGCTCAATTTTTTAACCTCCTCCTGATTATACTGACCACCACTGGTTTTATTTATTTCTCTAATATCTCTCCAGTACTGTAGCATGCAGAAATACAAACTTTACTTCACCTCTTTCCACGGTACCATATAAATCTCTCTCAAAAAATCATTGCACCATCTGAACAGATTCTTTAAAAATTTCAGTTAAAGGAATGATTCTGAAGTTTCTTTTAATATTGGAAACACCATTTGACGTCTGTCTTTTTTAGCGGTAAGAGGTTTTCACAAGCACCTGGCAGAAGATACACCAGCGAACATCTGTACTCAAAACACAGCAAACGTTGATAGTGCCATTGACTTTGTGTATATAGCTGTACTGATAGCAAGTGTAGAATATAATGGAATAAATGCCACTTGCTGCATTTTTATATGTCGATCAATACATGTATTTTTGTCAACAAGACAGAAAGGGTCTCCACCTTTGGTGCTGCACCTGGTACAAGCCATCTAGACAGGCAGAAAGACATGCTGGGAGGTAACTGAGGTTGAGACTAGGATGTTCCCACTGTGCTGGCACAGCTGCTTTGCCTTTCCAGCTAAAAAAAAAAAAAAAACAACCAAAAAAAAAAAAAAACCAAATCAACCTTCTGACAGCTTGCAAAATCTGGGCTAAGATCTTTCTAGGGCAAAGACCAACTGTTATTGCCCAGCATATAGCTCCTTTCAAAACACTTTCACAAAACCCTAGGTCCATCTCCAAGTTCTGCTGCTGTTAACAACGGTAACTTCAAGTGTTACAACTGCCCAGCTGTTCATGACAGGTTAGGAAAGAAAAAAAAAAAAAAGATGGAAAGTATTTCTTAGCCCCTGTGATACACATTTGTCTTAAAGCTGGGAAAAGTCAATTCCCTGTGGCTGCTGACAAATTCCAAGTTTATCAATGTATTTTCTCTTGCAATATTTAGCAGGATGAATTTTTAAGAACACAAAACTCTCCTTACAAAATGAGTCTACCCCTAATGACTGACAGCTTGCAGAGGTGAGCAGAGGGCAATCTTTTACTACTGAAATTTTAACATTCCTTCAGGGGATTCACAACAAATTGTTTTCCAAGTCAATTCAGGCCCCCAATCTGTCTAATTCATAAAGAGTCCCATCTCTAACAGATGACTGCATTAAAGTTACCAGGCTAATCAGGTCAGAGGAGGCAAAATAATCCCTTTAAAACTTACCACCACCAAAACCACAACACAAATCTGCCTGGAGCTTCTAAACAACCTCAAGGAAGAAAATGCCCAGAGAGTATCAGAATAAAAATATTCTGAGAAACTTTGGAGTATTATAGAGCAAAACTACACTTCCCTTCTCCCCACAGGGAAAGACTTGCCATAGCATCAGTTTGCAATGGGACCTGTCTTTCATATGAAAAGCATACAAAAGAATAGCTAAATGACCACTGGATGTCTCTAATAATTTGCTTTTAGGTAGCTTGCAGCAATTTCCCTTTTCTTGGGGAAATGAGGAAGAGGAAAAGCAAGAAAACAGAAAAGAAAGAGCAGATATGTTGGTTCCCTTGACATTTATTCCAAATAGTCATAATGCAGAGGCACCCACATCCTCCACTGCTGCTTTAACAGCTGCAAATAGATAGATCAGTGGAAATTTTCAAATGTACAAGCCCAGCTGCCTACAGTCATCACAGAGTACAAAGCACTCAGCATGCACCCTGCTTCTGTCCTGTTAAAGCAAATGTGCATCTTGAAATAATAGATCAGCCTCTAAGAAAATAAATGCACACATCTCCTTAACACAAGTTTTTTGCTTTTATACCAGTTCCAAAAAAATTGTGTCACATCGTGTCCGGGATAAAACTGGGCATATAATCTGTGGACAGATAGGTTTTGCACAAACAACATGACAAATAAATAGTTATATACAAAGGCAACAGCGTTCTGAGGTTTTACAAGACAAATAACCCAAAGTTGTAAACACTTCTGAAAAATAATTAGCTCATCAGTTTGCTTGTGTCCCTGCATCTTTTCACAAGTCTTCAATAAAATGAAGTAACCTCACCTCAAGCTACTTTTGGTTTTCTAGCACTCCAAGAAACCTTTTTGCATTTGTTAATATTTATATTGCTGCATTGAGTAGCAGCTCCATTATGGAGCTGGGCTCCACTGAGCTGGCTGGCCTCCATGCGGATACCCATGAAAGAAACAGCCTGTGCTTAAAGTGCTGGTGATCTTGATTTATTTACAGCTATTTTCTATGGCCAGAAGGGGAAACAATTGTCTGAGCTGAATGCATGGTCAGCAAGCAGCAACTCTTAGTCACATTAAGATGTTTCTACTCCTCAGCTAAATGTTGAAAGGGCATGTTTAAAAGGAGGCTGTGAAAGTTGCTGCTGAAACCATAGACCAGGAGATGTTAAATAAGGTGCCAAAGGCGACATCAAGCTCTCAGGAATGAGGGATCCATCAGCTCTGCAGCTGAAGCAAACACATCCTGCTTCCAGAGGGGTGTTCCTGCACAGCCCGGTTACTGAGGTAAGAGCTCACAAACCCTGGACACTGGATGCATGTGTACTCCTCTTCTACTCAAGCCAGACCAACCACCAGCTGCAAAATGTTTTTTTACAGACTAAACAGCCATAGAAGACATCATTAAATGTCACTCCATTAACAAACTTAATTTTGGTCACTCTCTGTTGCAATGGATCTTTATTCCATTGAGCTCAGTGTACTCTACCCACCCCTAGAATGAAGAGCATGTGATAATGTTTAGTAGAGCAGCCATTGATCTACATTTTTGGCACTGCTCTGGAGGACTGAGCAGCAGAGATCACAGTTGTACATACACAGTGGTTTCCTAAAACCTCCAGCACAGCCAGTTGCAGTTGGTTTTGTGGGATTTGGCTGAGTTAACTCTTATTTGCTGTCCCTACTGTTCACTTTCCTGGCTTCTAAAACTGCTGTTGTAAGCAACCAAAGAAGCAGCAGTGTCCAAGTGATAACTAGCCTTCATCTGCTATCTTCTCTCTGCAATGGCATTACACAGTAAAGCCTCAGGCATGTAAATATAGCGCTGTTAAGTCAGAGACACTCCTTCATTGGCTGTAAACAAGGATTACCAAATCTCAGATGGAAGGATCAGACTCTGCTTTTTTAGTCTATGTGTGAGAGTCAAATAGATGTATGAACAAATGAAGAAGCAAACCAACTGGGATGATGTTAGGCAGGTGAGTCATCCAACCAACAGCCCTTTATCAAGGCAGAAGACCTCTGTGTAAAATGAATTCCCTTCTGGATTATTGCCTCCCAAAGCAATAATATAAATCCACCTAACATTTAAGCAGAGGGATATTGGATTTGACAGATCAACAACGATCATGTTTGTCTACAGAGTTATAAGGTCACTACTGAAGACCCAGCTGAGAAAAGCAGGTGCATGTGGAAAGGGGCCAGATATCACAGGGTAGCTAAAGAAGATTAACCTTTGAAAAAAATCAAAAGATATTAAGAAATCATCAAAGCAGAAGCAGTCCCATAGGAACCAGCAGTTAGTTCACTTTTCATTGCTAATAAGAGATGCAGTAAAAGCCTGCATCATTCTGCAGTTGTTTGTTGGGGTTTGGTTTTGTGGATTATTTTTTTCTCAACACAAAGATAACTGACAGATCACACAGTCCAAACACCATGAAGCAGACACCATACAGAATAAACCTTCCTTTGAAGCAGAAAACAAGCAAATGTTCCAGGTTCAAAGACCTCCAAAACCGACTTTCCAATCCCACCCACTGCCAAGCAGTTCCAGACATGTCCAATGCAACTTCCTACAGTGATACTGGCATCTGTCTGGAGACATGTTACTGACACAGACCCAAAAGAATTTTATTTCCAGAGAAAATTCATCCAGTGAGATAAACTACAGCAGAACGCGCATGAATTCAATTCTTGGTATCAATGGCAATGGGATAGCATCTGTCCTTGGATGATGTTTTGTGCCACCACATTCATGGGTTGGGAGCTGGAGTGTAATACGGTTCACTGTGTTTAGTATGCTCCTATCACAAGACTTTTCCTTTCTAGAAGTAACCAACTGAAGAAAACATCTTCTTTCAGAAAACAGAGAACAGAAACTAACCTGCTAACTTATTTTTTATTCAATTCAACTTACTTTCTGTTTGTACAAGTCTTCGTGGGTCAAGATTAATGTACTACACATACTGCATGAGCATTTACTGATATCACAAAATTGAAGCTAATATGCTACATCTCTCCCTCTCACTGCTGCACAGAATACCTAAGCCACTTAAAGCAAAGAGCAGCTCATATTTAGAGATTACCTCTGGAAAAGTGCCAAACCAAGTATCCTAAAGGGGAAGAGGATCAAAAGACTTCTCTCCTGGCTCACTCAATCCTTGCTCCACAACCACTCATTTTCCAGCTTCCCCCACTGGTGCAGTCAACAGCCAACTCAAAAAAAACTCACAAGGCAGTTTGAACATGGATGCCTTTGCACCTAAGAGCATCTCTCAAAATAATTGGCTCTACAGTGCAGAAAAACCTTTCTCCCCTGAGCCAACTAAAGTATGATTGTCATGTCTTCACTGGAGAACACTACCCTAACATTGCAACATGACCTGCTAGGTACACAGGCCCTGCATTGAGACAGTCAGACAGGTTGCTGGACGGCACAGCCCTTCCTCCTGACTGCAGGGCAGCTGGTTCATAGCTAAGGACGCTGCTTGGACCTTGCCTCAAGAGTGTCCCCCATAGACTGACCCATGCTGGATGCAGAATCAGGCTGCAGTGTCACATCAGACAGAATTCACAACCCATGTCCTCCAACACCAAAACAATTGTCAGCCCAAGTCGTCCCTCAAAAGGAGGTTTTTAAGCCTGCTGTATTTCAGATGTCTACAGAAATCTGATTCACAAAGCAAATAAGTTTATACAGAATATTCGTCTTTGCATTTAAAATACTGATCTTATAAACAATATATATGAGTGCTCTCAGCTAGTATATAGCTACAGAGTATACTAACTGTACAGTAACACTGCATATGGATGATCTGCAATAAATAACACCCTTCTCAAAAGGGCACAGGAAGCCATTTGACAAGCAAGACAAGACCTAGAACTGAACGGCCCTTCAGGATGAAGCACCACAATGTGAGCGTGAAGAACACAACAGAGCTGGTAAAACAGGTGAGGACATGTCCAGTTGAGCCACTTGAGTTGCGTTCCTGGGCTCTCAAAAAACTGGTAGCTTCAATATCGTAAGGGAAAAAAAGTATGTACGTATGCACACACACATATACACAGTTGCTCATCTTACTACTTAAAAACACCTCTCACAAACAGTGCAGCAACAAGAGACCATCTGTTGGAGTGACCAGACACAGGAGTCAACTCCACAAGGCAAGCTGGCAATCACATCAGAAGAATCAAATTATCAACAGGGCACTAGCAGTGTAGGAAAGAAAAAGGAAAACAGATTTCACTCCATTTACCAAAGCCCAAACTAGTGACAAATAGGGAGAGGAAGAGAGTCCAGCTCCTGCACTGTTAAATCCATTTGGTAGAATCCTCCAGTAGGCACTTTTCACCTAGGACAGTCTCAGGTAAATCCCAGACTAGAGTTTCATTCCTCTCTCTAGCAGCCCCCAAGAGGTTTATCTGTTTATCAGTCGCTAACTAATTCTTCCGACATGATTAATGTAAATTCATTCACATAGTTGGGGGTATAATTTTTGCCTGTGGAGTATTATATTGTCTTCTGAATTCCATATTAACAGGTTATGTGGCTACAGTAAATATGTGTATTTTTAACCTTCCTTTGGGGGACAAGGGGAATATAGCAGCAGGAGCATATAGACTGGGAATATAATTTTGGTCATTTTTTGAAAAACAAGTTGTTGGTCCCCAGGTTAATAACATGGACTGATGAAATCTGCTACCGGTGCAGGTAATTTCTAAAAATAAAAAATGGTCATGGTAAGAAGCAGAAATGGTCTCAGAACACAGATGTAGGAGACAGCTGATTTCACCATATCCAAGCTGGATACCTGAAATTATCATCAGACCTTAAAACTGTGCTGAAAAACTCCACAACTGCTGTAAGGACCTCCAGCCTTCAAAACCACTCGTTGTCTACTGTGATAGAGAGAAACACTGTGGAAGTTTTCATTGTGGACTGTCATCACTAGTGTACTTGCAACAACAGAAAAGAAAAATGTGCTAAGACCAAACATCTCCATGCCCCCACACAGTGTTTCCTATGCCCCGATGTACAGCACATTGCCCTGCTTTTTATAGGGGCAACAGACATGGGCAAAGTTGTGAGTACTGCAAATGCTATAAACACAAGAAAATGGCCCATTTCCTCTGCTGTTTTTGCAGCACTCCAGGTTTGGAGGAGATCATTCTCTGAGCTGCAGCTCTGCCATCACAGTGGTCTGCTGCAGTGGCTAATCCCAAATACCGTTAGCATCACTCAGCGCCTTACAAGCCTCACGCAAACATTGCTTCACCTTCTCAGAGACAGGTAACTGCAGGACCTCCGGCACCAAGTTGAAAAAATTAATTATCTAGCACTATGGAGACCCAGGAGTAAAGCTCAGGAAATTCCTGCGTCACTGACTGCTGTTCAGACTCTTTTTTTTCCTCCTCCAGCCTTGAAGGACTGAATTAAGAACGGCAGCAGCAGCCACAGCTCTCTCAAATGACGGTCTACAAAAACCAGGAGAAGACATTAAGTAGGCAAGCAAGGATTAATTATCCTCATTTGGGGAGACTTTCTTAATCCTGAGAAGAGGTAGCAGAGCTGCACAAAGAATCAGACAAAAGTATCGAAATGCAATACTAAGGGATAAGAGCACCTCTTACCTGCAAACTCAGCCCATTCCAACATGATTTCACTGAACTGTTTTCTACTTCAATCCTGCTTTCCTCCTCTCTTCAGTCATGTTCCTTTTATACTGTGTTGGCTGCCTTCTTTTTTTATTTATTGTACTTCATCGCCATTATGATTTTTCTTGGCAAAGTTTTTTGACGATTGCAGCAATCTCACATCTCTCCTGACCTGCTGCTAGGAATTGATGGACAGCAGTGCTCATTATTTTACAGGTGCCCTCCATTTGGAGAAGCTGCACCATTTACAAGACAAGGGAGAGCGTGGTGGTGGCAAAGGAATTTTTCTATCTGAGCCAGAAGCTGTTACTAAAGTTTTCGATATTTAATCCATGCACTCTGTGAGACAAGATCAGGAGTGATGTCCTTATACACATGCCTAAATCCATGCAAAAACATTAGATCGTGGTGTCTGTTAGTACAAGCAGATGTAGGTCCCTCACGCCCATGATTTCTGCTCCAGAATCATTTCTGAGCATATCAGACAACCACTGCAATCGGGTTACAGCAGTGGTGAATTTAAGTCTACAGTCTTACACCTGGGATGAATCTAGCCCAATTGGCTGCATTTCCAAAGAGATTTTGAGCCACTTTCTAAAGCTCTGAGCTTTACTCTTTACATCTGTATGTATTTGCTCATGCCCCTGTATTTCATGCTTCCGTTCCTGCAAAAACCTGCATTTCAGAGAACAAGCTGCACAAACCGGGGAGCACGGCCACTGTTACAGAGCCTGGCAGAGCAGGAACCTGGGCACAAATCACAACAGAAAGGACCACAGAGGCGTGCAGCACTGGGATAACATTGTTCCCACAACACTGTAGGATTTCAAAAATGAATTCAGTATATTTTAGAGCTGGAAGCAAATCACCAAAAGACCAGTCAGACTTCTTTCACCAGTAGGCTGGCATCTGCCACAGCAACAAAGGTAAAGAGAGAAATAAAGATCCTCAGGGACATGTGAGACTAAACAAAATAGTGAGGTATTTGCTTTGGAGCCTGAAAATTTTATGATACAGTATTTGCTTAAATGAGCAGGTTGAGAGTAAAATACGACATAGTACCTTCATGCACGTATAGCAGGGGCTTTCAGGAAACTCCCATCTGCATTCAGATAGCTGCAAGTAGAAGGAGCCCTGGCAGATAATTTTAGAATAAAAAGGGTAAATAAAGAGGAATCCAGCTGCACTGTACAAAGGAGCACAGTGAGATACCCATTCGAGGGTATGGCTCTCCCTCTAGACAGAAGCAAAACATATGTCACGCACTAATATTTCAGAACCAGTTCTTACTAACCACACTGTTAGGGTATTAAGTGTACATTTCTGTGTCACAGCAGAAACAGAGACAAATAGGAGTATGGTAATAGTTCAGTGTGTTGTTCCAAGCTTAAAAGTCACTTACAGTAGAATGAAACCTATTCAGTGTTTATTTTCCACAGGTTCAAGTCAACAGTCCTAAGCAGATGGCTGCCTTTAGCATAAAATGAACACCTGAGGAGGGAAGGGGAAGCAAGTAACTCCAACTGGCCATCTGTTTCTTAATTCTAAAGCAAAGGGCACAAAGAACTTTGAGGCACTACCAACTATATCCGTGCTGTGCCATACTCACCCAATTACTCAATTGTCAGCATCAGTTAATTCCCCTGTTGTTGTGATGTGATGCTTTCCCACGCAATGCCTGAGAGCCATAACTGATTGTGCCATGTGTCAGCACAAGCTTCTCCAGAGAAAGTGTTCCCCCAAGCCAAAATACTTCATTTACAAATCACACCTGAGCAAAAGTTGATAGGAAAAGCTGGCTCCATCTGTAGTTACAGTATCCCTTTGGCTTCAGCAGGACCTAAGCAAGTACTTAAATGCTTCACAAACCAGACCCTTGGAGCAACATGTACGCTTCTTTCAAACAAACATATGTATTAACCTTGCTCCAGACAGTAAATGTTTATACATTACCAGTTATTTATGAAAGTTTTTGCTCTGCATAATTTACAAAGGACAAAACAAAACTATCTACTTCCAAGACACAGACAGTTGCTCTTCCTTTTAAAATACTAATTTCTCCTTTGGTAGGGAATCACACATGACTTCATATATGGGTGCCGTGTCCTCAAGCACCAGAGCCTACTACAGCCTAAAACTACAGCTTTAGAAAAACAAATAATCATTTGGAAAGTTTCCTGCATTGGCGTTTGTTTCTTAAAAAGAAATATATGAAACAGAGCAATGCTGATCTCCCACCTGATGGTTCATGTTTCCTCTACACTCAAGCTAACCAATTTTGCTGAAAATCTTTTGGCACTTAGTTTTTTGACCATGCAAACTCCAATTACTACACCAAAGGGGTAAGACTGTGAAGAACCTAGATTAACAATTTGACTCTCTTTCCTAACATCATAATGTTGATTTTTAGGGAGGTTTAAATGGCCTATAACTTGATGAGACCCCTGTATGTTATGTCTATACAGTTTTACTTGAACAATTTCACCTCTTGCAAAAGCACAGGCTTGAAATGAGATGTCCATGTCATCAAGACACCGCTGCAACTCCTGCAGCTGGACTTGTATGGGGGAACCTGGCCTCCATACCTGCCTGGAGGTTTGCCTACAAAAGAGGTTGTTCTGCTTTAACTCTTCCAGTAGAATTACACCTGCCCTCTGATATAACTACATCATCTTAACAGCATAAATGTGAATGCAATTTTACTAGCGTAAAGGTTTTTTATAGTGGCATAAATATTCCTGTATAGGAATAGAAATGAATAAGACTAGTGAAAGTTCCTTCTTATCCATCTAATTGCCTCAATGCTACAGACAGCATCAGTGTAGCTTGTTTGGTTTTAGAAAGACTTTTAATAAATATTAGGCCTAAATATGGATGCAAAATGAAAGTATCCATGCCGGACAATTTTATATGGCTTCAACAGAAGAAAAAGATTTGTAAATATATGGTCTGAAAATGTCTGTAAATAAGATATGCAATCTGTTCACAATAGGTGTTAAAAAGCCAGTGAAACTCAATTGACAAGAAATTATGGCACTGAGTGAGACTAATGAAAGAACAAGGAAAAGGAGCAATTTTTAAATTTCTTAAGTAAATAAAATGCTGAGAATAAAAACCTTACAACTAAAAAAGTAAAATAAAAATAACATAAATTTCAATTATTTAAAAGAGAGGTTATCCCAGATAGCCTGAAAAATACCAGGTGCTAATTTGTAACAAGTGGAGATACATATTGCGCATGTGAAATTCATGAAAATGTGACAGAAGGGATCAAACATGCAACAATTCGAATGACAGAGATTCCCTTGTTCAACTCTCCACAGTCCTGTTGTCATCGCCTATCTGACAAGAAGATCAGAAAGGAAGACAATGGTGACCTAAGGGGGCCTTTTTTTGCCTCCTGTCAAGGTGAATGTTCCTCAGAGAATCCATCAAGACATTAAATTCATCTTTAATCTCCTGGAAAAAAAATAAAATTGGCAAGAAGTAAAACAAACAAACAAGTTAACATTCAACTAAGTCATTTCTCCTCTTCTCCAGCAAAGACCCTGTTGTCCATGGATTATTTAAGTTAACTGACAGATAGTTTTATCAAAGACTTGTCTACAGGAAAAGAAAAGAATAATGCAACTTTAAATGCTGTTAACTGCAAGAAGGTCATAAAGATTTATGGTTTACCCTCCTGTAAATACCATTCTTTATAACTGATCCCCAGGAGGTTTACTGAATGCTCAATAACCTTTCTCTGGTGGATGCAAGCAAAATCATCAGCACCATCTCGAAACCCAGTTTATTCAGCAAGCCAAGAGCACTGTGCCTGCAAATTGACCTCAACAGTGTCGTTCCTTCTCTCCCCGCTTCTGCAAGTTGGTAGTAATGAAGATGCTGTTGTGATGGAGAATCCTCACAGTCAAGGTTGAACTTTAAATGTAGTTGGAAAGAGTTCTCTGAGCCAAATGTCACTGAGCTGGCCTTGTGGGCCCAGCACGGAAGATGAAGTGTGTACCCTGGGCTCTGCAGGATTACTGCTGGAGAAACTCTTTCACCTTCAGCTAAAAGAAAAACTAAATGTTTGCACTGAACTAGGCAGTGACTTGGCAAATGGAAATGGAGGCCACATCTGCTATTAAATCATCTGCAGTTTTCTCAACTTCTGTGTCACCAGGGATCCCATTACTAGAAAAAGCCGGTAAGCAAATGGAAAAATGTTCGAGGCAAGTCAAATTTCTAGATATGTTAGCAGAAGCCTGCTTAGAAGAGCCTGACAAACTGGTCAAAAATTCTGCGTGCAGTGGATGCAAGAAAAATTAGGACAGTGTACAAGACAAATGACCTTTTTCATCAGCCATGAGAGCTTTGTAACCCTGTGCAGTCCCAGACACCACCACGATTGCCCAGCCCCAGATCTCCAATGATGGCAAATCTCTTCTCCAAAGATGCATCCTGGTATTTTTATGAAACTACCTGTGGTGCAACAAGCCTCTGGGAAAACAGGGCATGTTCTGGCACAACACACAGCACAACAAAAGTGTTATTTGGCACAGCAATGGGCGGTTCTCAAGCTCAGCAGTTTTAGCATTGCAACAAGAACTGGCAAGCTCCGTGGCCAATGCACACACAAGCGTGCCCACAGCCTGGATCACCTGAAGAGCTGCTGCCTGCACAGCAGTCCAAACTCTGGACAGTCTGTGGTCTCCCTGCTTAGAGAGATGCTCGAGGGAGACCTGGCCCCATTAGCTGGGATCTCCAATTTAAACTTTATTTAAAACTGTACCAGGCTGGCTGCTGGGTACAATTCTACATCTCTATTAAGTTTCATTAATGCAAGAAACATGGGATAATGTTGCTTCTCTTCTTGTCCCATGCAATCCCTCCTCATGACTTAATCTCACCCTGCAGCAGGCATCCGTGCAAAGGGGAGCTGTACAGAGAGCACAAGCCTCTTGGCAGAGGATCACAATCTCTCTTCTCCCACACTCTCCTTTTCTTGCATGAAAAGAAAAAGTATTGGCACGGCTGACAGACAACGAGGATATCATGTGAACGTCTGGCTCTCGCAGGCATTTGCAGCCAGCGTTCAGCCTTATCTCCCTCTGTGTAGCAAGACTGACTTGCACAAACTTCTGGGAGGAGCTTGATAGTGTACAAGTGAGCTTTAAATCTCTGACCTAGCTAATCTGTACTAGGGGTTTTTCTGCCCCTTCCTCCAGATTTATAATTTTCAATGAGATTTGGGAAAAGGCAGAAATTATGGTCCTACCCACACTATTTAAATACCTCCATACTTTCACAGCAGTTTTAAGCAGAAAGTTGAGAGCAGATCCCATCCCTGGACCTAAACTGTCCCAATGTTGAAAATTACTCTGATCTGGGGTTACAGCTGTTACCCACTTAATAGAAGTCTTATGCCTCACAAAGTTCCCAAGACAGATGCAAATAGATCCAAAGCTTTAGGGGGTCTGGTGTACTGGTTTCTAACCCATCACTAACTTAGAGCAAAATTAAATCCCGCCTGTAAGCATCCATCTGTTATTTCCAGTCACCCAGCACTAAATAGAATATTTAAGGAGTGATTTATGATTCCATTTATTTTACATACCTCAAAATGGAGTATGCAAATAGCTAAATATTTTAAACTAACCAGTGAGCAGTTCCCAAGCGTCTGAAAACATCTGCATCTCCCTCACCCACACACAAGAGATTCCAAGTTTTTAAGCAAGAAAATTAGGTTTTAAATTATTCTATTTTCAGATAAATTATGTCTTGAAGGAGATAACTTGGCCTTTGCAAAAAAACCCAGCTCCCCTGGGTCACTCTTGGAAAGGCTGGCAGAAAAGTTCTTCTTCCACCCACCCTCCAAAAAACACTAAATGGCACAGATAACAAAATAATAAAAAGGTCAAAGTTGTTTGAAGTTTAGTCAAACTTAAATACCTTCTATGATAAGCAGTGGCCCTGGGGAGTGGGGATACCACTGACCTTTTGCAACACAAGAGTCAATAAGCAGCACCTAATATCAGGGGAGATATTACAAAGGTCTCCAAACATGAAAATATGTACATACGCTAATCAGCCTGCACATTTGCTCACACTTGTTTATTATTTCTACTGATCTCTCCACCACAGGATGAGGGAAAATCCCTAGTGTTGCTAATGATCTAGTTCATGCACTGAATAAGTCAATCTAGATCAGGGCAGCAAAGATTAATGGAGTCTTTGCTGTGGGAGTTTTGCTTCTGTTCATAGGAGGTATTAAAAACATTCTCAGCAGTGACTTCATATAAATAAATTTATTCCTATCATCCTGAGCTGAGGTGACAAAAAAAAAAAAAATTTCCTTGTTTGATTCACACCCATGACAAAGGAAGCAAAGAAGCCTACAAAACCTCTTTCTTTGCCAATTACGAATATTTACAGTGGGATCTTCTAATGAAAGAAAAATGTTTCTTCCTTTGAGGATCCTTGGGGATTGTATTCTTATTTCTGTTTTCCCAAGAAGGAGTACACTGGAAGGTCAGTGGAGAACCAGAGGATCTGTGTTCTTTCAGCTGGCAGAAAAGGTCAGAGCAGTACATAAATGCCTACTCTGATGGACTCCAGGCAGTAATAAGGAAGGCCATAAGAAGACCTATAAATAACCAGTATATTTGCCCTTTCTTGGCATATTTCCTGGAATAAGGTGTTGAAAGCACTCCCAAAGACTTGATGGAAAGGAGTGCATCAGAGCAGCAAGCAGTGCTGCTCCCCTCTTGTGGCATCATGCACAGAAGGACACTTCAACTGTCACAGACTCCCAAAGTCTCCGTTTTCATGCTGTGATCACATAGCTGGACTCCCCGGGTCCTGTCACTCCAGCTGACCCTGGAGTTCACCAGGACCCTTTGCACAACTCAACACCCAGGCTTTGGGGAGCCCTGTCTCCTTAAGGCTTTGACCAGATTTTACATCGTCCAAGCAACTGCTGCACCCTCTTGCTGGGTCCCAGGAGGGAGTTATGAAACACAACATCATGGGTGAAGCCTTTTAAAAGTTACAATATAAAGCATCAGACTCTCCTGCCTCTGTTGGCTATAATTTCTTAGGGTTTTTTTAATTCCTGAAGATGTGAGCAACATCAGAGCAGCCTGTTGCTTGAGAGGTTTTGTTAGCTTCAAAGGTTTGACTTCATCCAGAAAGTACCAGTTAAGTCTCCCCTAATGCAGCAGCACTACCTCCAAATACCATAATCATGTGCCTAGCCCTATATGTTGCAACCTGGTAGGTAAACAACAAATCCCTGTAGCAAAGCGTGCCGGGGCTCTCCAGGCTTCACTCTTTTCTTGTGATCTGCACTGTATTCCGGTGCCACAGCAGAGTTGTTCTCTTGCAGAGGAGTCGCAGCATGTGCTGAGATTACTTGATCTCAAGTCAAGAGCACCAGCACTGAAACACAGTGAGCTGATGTGCTTTGTTATGCCTAGTATCACATCTGCAGAGGACATGATTTGAGAGGAGGATGCTCAGCCTATCTCTGCTATGTAGCCTGAGATGATCAACAAAACTCGAGGAAAAAATTATTAGTTCCATGTTTTAAAAAAAAAAAAATAGAAGACTTTTATTTAGGAAGCAGGCAAGGATAGAAAAGTAAGCATATGGAGAGAGTGTGACTTGCTTTCTTCCTCTTGTGTTGCAGCTTTCCTGAACTCCAGGGAAATGAAAGGAGCCACTTTGCATTCTACCATGGTCGGGACTTCACAAAGCTAAATTATATCACTCAGCTACACTGGTTGTTACTAAAGAAAGATGATAAACAAATAACATCCTGAGAGAGCTGAGGAATAAAGAGGCCGGTGCTATTGTTCAGAGAGATGGAACAGAAAACGTGAGAGAGGCAACAGGGAGAGAAGCTATTATTCTGTACAAACCCAGTGAATGCTTAAAAAAAAATAGCTCTTGCATTTGCTCGAACAGTTTGTCCAGTGCCAACACACCAGGTTTCAGAGGGTCAGTTCTGATCTTCATGAAATGCAGCAAATTGTAACCATTTGTATAGATTTGTATAGGGTAATAACCTCATCTTTAATGCTACCAGCAAGTCAACGACAGATATAGTGTAGCTTTCTATGGACTGTGTTTGGCTTGCACCACTCTGTAGATGCTACCAGTTAGAAAGGAGGAAAGTACAGCAGAAGACTGTGTTTCGGTTTGAATCAAGCCTGTCAGTGTTAAACAGGAAATCTGGGTCTGGGGTGGATTCTCAGGATAGCCATCTGGAGCACACATCTGGAGAGAAGTTAACCAGTGGCTGCATGCCACTATAATCATTCCTCCCTCAAGTACTGCAAATGGAGCATCAAAGCAGAAAGCAGGTGGTTCTTCCAGGAGGTAAATGAACCACAGAGAAGGGTCAGAAAGTGTGACACACATTTGATGAGGGTTTTTTTTTTTCTGCTCATAAAAATTGTCAGAACAAATTACCCATTGGATGTTATACCAGGTTACTACATGCCCAACATCTCCATGCTTGTTGGTTTGCAGAGAGTGGAAGTTCAGTGAAAAGTTTCCTCAAACAGGCATTAGCTTAGACAGTATAAACCAGGATTTAGTTTGTCACATGAGTACAGATCTACTGTACTCCAATATTGAGAGAATTCATCTCATCTCATGGACATTACTACTAATTTGGGGACAGCAAATCTGGGAACTTGTGAAATCTCTCAAGGACTTCTCATTCTGCATCAATGTAACCCTAAAACCCCCGATATAAAAGGAGAACACCCACATGGGACGCAAGCAATGTGAGTTAAGCTCCTGCTCTGAGCCTCTTTCATGCCCATGAGTGCCTGCTGGTTGCTGCCTGTTGCTGGGAGGGCTCCACCTGTCCCATGGCAGCGATCTCACATTGAATAAAAGATGTTAATGCAGAGCAGGAGCTTGAACTGCACCTGTAGCAAGCAAGAGCTCTAATGCAGAAGCAAGCTGCTGTTGTTGAGTAGGTCTAGTCAAAACCTTGGTCAAAAAGAGATTAGAACCGAGAAACTTTTTCCTCAAGAAAACTGTGGAAGTTCTGTGAATGCTGATGCAATATCTCTGAAAAGATTTTTTTTTTTTTTCCTTCTCTCAAAAAATGCTGGTAACATAAAATGAAATGTTTTCTTGAGAATTTGCAGATGGAGCCTCAACACTTGAAGAGAACCATTCACTCATGAATCTCAATGTCCAAACTTCACCTACATCTGAAGTCAAGCATTATCTATACTTCTTCAGCACCATACACATGGTGAAGTTGGAAAAAAGGTGCAGACCCAGACGGAGAATCCCAAAGCTTACAGCTCTGGCCAGAACACCCACTACATATATATAAAAACATCACGGACAGCATGGATATTTTTTCAGGGTTTCCCAGACCTCTTTGGCCTGGTGTGTTGCACTTGTCCCAGGCCTTCTCAGAGGAGGTGACACCCCTGCCTGCCTTGGCAAGCAAGCCAAAGAAGGAGGCTCCTTCTCTCATCTCCTGCCCCAGAAGATGAAACTTTAAGAGCCTCTCTCAAATATTATTCTTGTTATAGTGTCTTTCTTCCTGTACCTTGGATCCAGATAAGTATTACTATTTAGGAACTATGAAAAGATTGAATTGGTCTAGAGTTCATCCTGTATGAACAATGACTTGAAAAAATCAGTGCTGTGAAGATTCTGACAGGTTGGTGACCTTTCAGCTTATACTGTAAGTGATTTCAGTCTTGGGAGTTTGCTCCTCACAAAAGCTCCTGTCTGTATTCTGTACTGAGACAAACTGCAGCTTTAACTATTCTGCTGGCCCAACATTTACAGAAACTACTACTGGACATGGACAGAATATATAAACCAAAGTGGCAGCCAGAAACTCTGAATTTGTAATGGGAACATTCCCTTGGCGGCACACAGGAATCAGAAAGAGGTGGTCCACGGCCATAGATCTTTTTGTAGTACATATTTAAAACTCAGCTGTGGAATTTTGGGGATTCACAATGAGATAGGAAGTTTCTTCTTTATCAGTTCAGCCCTGGCCTGGACCAAGAGAGTTCAGAAAGTTGCTACCATTTCATGCTTAATGCAAAAGAAGGCGAAGCCTCCACATGTTTCTCAGAAGACAGTCTGCACACAACTTTGGAAATAAAACCAGCAAGTCTGCACCCAACAGCAACATCAGGAACATTCACATCCAAGCAGGGGAGCCACCGGGGACTGACCAGCTCTCTCGTGCCTATCTACTCCCCTACAGAAGAAACACTGATGCACTTTCCTGGCAGGCACACAGTGACTCCTTATCTATGGACTGACAACGCTGAGTTTTGTGTCTGCCCAAGGCCAGACCGATTCCTGCTCCAACAAGGCTGCAGAAAGGCAGCTGGCTATTTTTGTGCTATACTGCAACCATCTCCTGCCCAAGTGGTTTAGGTGGAACTTGCAATAACTGCTGCATTTGGGGTCATCTTTCACTTTTAGCCTAGGACCAATTCCCTGGGTATTTTTAGAGGGTCTTTCACATAGCTTGCTGTGCAAGTCAATGCTTATATTAAAGGAGTACTCATTGTCCAGCAAATAGAAGAGAAAGTAGAGAATGACAGCTCAAATCTTTCACTTGCAGCGAGATCTGCATTACTGTAACCAGGCATTTGGGTTAATTTATCTCATACTGGGTCACTTGCATTAACCTAGGTTAAGTATAATACTAGTGACTGTGTTTTCAGGTCTTTGAATTTGGGTTTTCTTTTCATTTTCTCCTGTTTCTTTAAACCCACTTTAAAAAGAGGTTATTATTTTGAAATTGCTTTTAAGAATTTATATGTAAAAGGGATTAAGAGAGGCAGGTCTCCTGCCCACACTGCGATTCACTGAGCCCACACAAACACAAATAATGAGTAAAGCAGGCGCTACCAGACACGCTGGCTGGGCAGAGCCCCCAGAGAGGCCCTGGCCACACACTTGCAGAAGCCAGCAGAGGTAGGAAACAGTTCCTGCCACAGTATCTCCACTGTGTCTAAATTCTGTTCAAGCTCTTTTTTTTTTTTTTTTTTTTTCTTTCTTCTTTTCCTCCTCTCCCCCTCTCAGCAGACGAGAGCAACAGAGGAACATCCAGTTACTGGACATAGATCAATCAGCCTCTAAACTACCAGCCTGCTCCGACAGCAAGGCCATTTGATGCTTGAGTATATGACATCAACCCTCACACTCCAAAAATCATATACCTGGATCTCACCAGACATGTCCTTTCCTACATAGCTCCAGTAAGACTGAGAAATTCCACTTATGTCAACTGCATGATCAGGTCTACAGAACGTGCTGATCACAGGCAACACTTCTTGGTCACATCTGACCAATTGCACATGTGTTTTACCTGCCACCTGTTCTTGTATTTTCACATTTTTTTCCTGAACAAGACACAAGATCATTAAACTCATATCTCATTTGGGTTACCAGGCCTGTTTTGAAAACCCAGCCACTTCAGGGAGTTGGATAAATAGGAGGCAAGTTTCACAGAAATACTGGTCTTGTAATATTTACACAAGGTCATACAGAGAACCAAATTCAGCTCTCACTTCTGAGAGTTAAACTCAACTCTCCAGAGTCCTTTCCTCCTAGCCACTAAACCAACTTTTCTTTTCCTGAAATTCTCCTCTTTCAAAAGCAGTTCCCCAAGGCATCTGCTACAACACATAAAGCATCCTGACAAACACCATCAATTTAATTCATATTAATGGTAATGAAAGTTAAATAATAGATGTTGCCCACGGTATTTGCACATCTGTAAGTTCTGCCACATTGCTTGGAAAAAAAAAAAAATCCCTGCATTTCTTATGCAGAAGAGATGGACAATTAGCTCTTTAAAACAAAAGTCTCTCTTCATTAACTGGAGACCGAGCCATTTGTTGCCATTTATCTAGCATGATTCTCTAGAGCAGAATAATGAATGTATCAGAATACAGGCTGCTCGTGCCCAGCCACGTACCTGCATGGCCCGGCAGACTCACAGCACGACGGTTGGTATTGCAGGCAGATCTGCCAACAGCTCCCAGGGGCTGGACCCATGGAAGGCAGCCTCCCTTCCCCTGCCAAGCAACACAACCACGCTTCACACACCTCCGTGTGTTTTATGATACCTCCTGCTGCGCGTTATGCTGACAGGCCAGAGGAAGCCAGTACAAAATGTTCCCTGCCCTGTGCCTAGCAGATGGCAGGACTGGCAATTATACAGCCAAGACCCAGCCAACACAGCACTGAGCATCGCACTGTGCATCCACAGTGCCGAGGTGCTCTAGGGAGGACCAAAGACAGCACGACAGCCCTAATACCAACACCACTGTCTACCAGGCACCTTGAAACCCATTGGCACAGCCTAGAAAACAAGTCAGGTCTGCCATTGGGTGCTGGATTTGAGAGAGAAGGGGCCAGCCCTTGGGAGAGACATATTAACTTGGTGCTCCCCTCCAGCAACAGCCCCTGAGCAGAAAGCAAAGCGACCCAGCCTGACTTGTCAGCACTGGCTGGAAGGCAGCTGCTACCATGAGAGTTGAGAAAGTTTGTCTTCTTGTACAGGGGGAAAGCAGTTGGTTGTGGAAGGTAGAAAAATAAGCTTCCAGTGCTGCAGTTCTCCCTTCTCTTGTTTGGTCCTGGATTTCAGGCTTTTGCAGGTGGCTACCTGGACGGACACAGTATTAAGACCACAGAACTGCACAACACATTTTCCACTTTCCAGAGACTGGCCATTGAGTGAAGCGCCAATGCCAATTCATCACTACAGAGTTGCTCAAATCCTCTCCTTTCTGCTGCCAGCTGGGGCTGAGTGCTCTGGGTAAAATGCCAGCAGTCGAAAGGTTAATAGCAATGGGACTGCAATTCAAGCTTGCGAAGATAAATGAAGGTAGAGTGCAAGGAAAAGAAGGGAGGGAGGATCCTTGTTGTGATCTCATGGCAGTCTTTTTCTTCTATCATCATCATCTAAAAAGCACGCTTATCAAATTCACTCTCCAGCAGGCCCATTGGAGAGAGAGCAGAAGACAAAATGTCCCTGAAACTCACCCAGTCTTGGAAAAAGCAGCACCATGTCTATTGCTGTAACACATGAGCAGCCCCAAATACATCCTTAGCTGAGACCCGTAGCACTGAAAAACTTGCTGGAAAAACTTAACAACTCATTGCATGCTAGAGACCATATACATCATCTTGGTGCTGGAAACAGGAAAATATACCACTGTGGACTCAATACAGATTTCAGTGACTCACTCGCAGAGGTGCAGAGACACGGCTTACTGCTCTAGAGCAGGGAGGGCTCAGGCTGCATCCAGAGACTTCAAAATCCTGAAACCAGCCTTGATGCTTCCCATATCTAACGTGGACATGAGTTACTCTGAGTAACCTCAAAGCTACAAGCACAAGGAGATGCTGCAGGACTTGCTCACAACAGCTAACTGGGATATTTTAATACAAACTCAACAGGCAGTTTAAACCCCCCCCCGCCCAAAAACCAATCCCAACCCTCACTCAAGTTGCTGACATTCAAGGAGTTATTTTTCACTCCTGTTTTTATTTAATCATTTCACAGCTGATGTTCACATTTATCTAAAACAAAACAATTTTAATTTTGATAAACTCCTGTGACTGAGCTCAGCACTCAAAACTGGCAGTGAAGAATAAGAGGGAAACAGGAGAAAAATGCAATGCCAAAAAGAACAAGAAGGATGATCTTTTAATGTAATACTTGCAAAATTCAGAAAGCTTTTAACATATGTATTTTTCTGGGAAAAAAAAATATTTTATTGAAAATTAACATGTAATGAAGAATTATGATCAATTGTGTTTCGGTTACGAGAGAATAAAGCTAGAAGTAATGTATTTAGACCCCCATCACTCAAGATCCTACTATCTGAACTGCAATTCAACAAAATATTTAAGAAAATAATATGAACCACATGACCGATTCTATTAATTTCAAGCCAGGATTTTCTTTTTCTTCTATCTGTTTCTCATTTTTAAAAGTAGCAACAGGTTTATGCTGGGGGGAGGGGAATATAGCCCAAGCTTAGCAAATAAATTATACAAGCAGATCTGACTCTCCACGTACTTACAATTAAGGATGCAGTTCTTGGATACTGATGGCAAACATTTTAAAAAACAAATATGTGAAACTTAATTTTTTTATTTGTAAGTAATGATAAATTACAACACTAAATGAATTATTTATGGTATCCTAGGTATAAGAAATCAACTTTGTTGCTTCACTGATTTCAAAACCAGTCCTGCACTCTATATCCTATAGAAAACATTTCTTCCCACAGTCCCTGCAGAAGATTTATATATCAAGTTTCTCATTTTCCTGCAGCAAACAAATTCTGAAATGAAATTTATTTTTAAACCATATTTCTCATCTCTAACAGGAAAGTTGAGGTAACACCAGAATGGCATTTTGGAATATAAGCAGTTTTTAAGACAAAAGATTTAAATAAAAAAAAATAAAAAAAAAAAAAAAAAGAGCAGTGAGCCTATAAAGAGTTCTGCACAGCTCAGTCACAAATGTTATTGCATACCACAAACCAACTAAAAATGTTCTTTTCTTCCATTCTTCCTGTCATTTCTTCTCAAAAAATTTTCATATACCACCTCACAAGCATCCATTTGCATTATTTATAATAGTAACTTGTAACCACAAATGAGGGCACATAGTTCATTTATATTTCACAGCATTAAGAGGGGTATTATAACTGGAAACAGTAAATAGGAAATATAATAGCATTCAGCTTTTTCACGCCCTGTGAACTAACAGGTATTGAAACTTTGTGAAAGTCTAAGTAAATGAGAAACTTTTTTTGTTAGGACGGATTTGAAGCGTGATGAAAACATGAGTTACACAAAACAAAAAGAATTGGAAAAGGATGCATGCACCGAGCACATCAATTCTATTTAAATATCCCCCAACAAACTAATTTTAAAAAAATTTACATAACTTTCTCTGTGAAACTCCAAATTGAAGTGCTTGAACTCCAGCCTAAGCTAAGAAGTTCCAGCCCCCCTATAATGGCAAAAACCCTGCAGAAAATAACCATCTCTGCTTGAAGTCAGAGAGGGATGTCGGAGCTCAGGATTGGGCTGGATCAAGCCCACCTTTGATAAAGTGAATAGCTGCAAAATTCAGTTTATAAGTACTCCCACTCTATTAAAAAGTTTTAGAGAAAATGCTGGCCCCAAATCCTGCACACAGCTCCCATGAATACCGAGAGACTCCTGTTTACACAAGGTTAACTATAATAAGTATCAGCGTTTCATCTTTGAGTAGACAACATTTGACAGTCCAAGGGCTGAGGAGATCCAGCCAGATACAAAACTATTGAATTCCATCTACTTCAAATTTCTGTCTACTTTTAGGAAGGGTCAAGGAACTGAAACTTTATAGCTGAGAAGCAAGAGAAAGCATTAGTTTCCTGGCATGTTTTATTTCCTGAAACTGCAGAACACATGCTATCAGAGACTGTATCAGGAAGCTCAAATCAGCCAAACTGACCAGAGTCAGTGACGTGCAGATACCACAGCAACATCTGCTCAGCCCAGAGAGAACTGGTTTCTCAAAGGCTTAGAAGGCATATGGGCAACAGAACATTTAGCAATCACCAACTTCTTGTGAAGATCTCTAGGGAAATAGAGAAGCAGGCTGTGAAAAGCCAATAGTCTTCAGGAAAGTCCTGAAGAACTGAACTCATGAGACTATGGCTCCCATGTATGTATTTATGCACAGTACGACAGTGAAACAAAAAAAAACATATCAGGAGGTACCAAGAGGACACTAAAGAGTCATAAGAAATTACTCCAAAAAGTCACCCCATCTAGCTTGGTACAGATGGTTTTGCTGAGATTAAAAACTGCCATATCACAAACCAAGTTTTATCATAAAAATAAGCATAAATGGGGAGGCTCTGTAGAAACTGGTTGTTTCTGGTTTTCACAAGGCCATCACAGCACCTGGGAAAAAGCAGCAAAAATCTATACCACTGGTATGAAATGCACCAAAAGCATCACCAAAGCAAAGTTTTGCAATGATGCCAAATTTCAGCAAATCTCCTAGGACATGGGTGCCTAATTCCCAGCTATCACTTCAAAAGGCTCAGACTAAACTTGGATGCACTGCAGATATCAAGGACAAAAAAAACTGTAAGACAACTTTGGGAGCAATTAACCTAAGGAGTATGTTGGGACATGCAGCAGAGACAGCAGTGAGGGTGCAGAAGAGGAGAGCAGAATTGCCTCTGCTCCATCAGAGATACCACAGGCCACTGCTAGGACACAAAGCTAGCCCAGGAAAGGGACAAGACTGCTGCCCTTCAGAAACACTTCTGTCCCTTCCATAACATATGGGCAAAGAAAAGAGGTATTGATGGAAGCAGTTCTACACACAAGCATGGCAGTGGGGCTAACTCAAAGAACTGAGTCACGCTTCTGCTTGGCTTTAGCATTTGGGGCTGACCACTTCAATTCTTCATGGCTGGATTTACTCATTGTGTTGGTTACCCAACAGCACCACAGCAGACAGACACAGTCTCCATCAGTCCTACTCCCAAGTCCAGTCTCATCACAAAGCTTTTCTGATCTCAATGCAAATGGGCTCTTGCCTACTTGCATTGCTAGAAACCAAGCAAAGAAAATATTCATGGTAGTGCTATAGCTCTGAAGACCTCTGTGCCAAAGAAGAGAAGCTCACTTATTTCAGAGCCATTTGTATGCAGATGCTTTTTCTGATTTGCTTTTGAAGCGCGGATCCTGAATTCAGTATTCCTATTGCAGGGGAAGCATAAAGCAACTGCAAAAATAGGGAATGCAGCTGACCACAGCAATACAACAATTATACTGCAAGAAGAGATCAGAGGAAATGCATATAACACTGCAATGTTAACACGGCAATTACTCCTGAAATCCAAGCCCCAGCAAAAAACATTGGTTCCTTTAAGCAAGTATTGAAGATGTCAACATTCATTGCACTTCATATTTCTCTTTTTGCACTTATTTTCCAATGTATTAAAGGAAGGCATGTGAAGATGTTACACTTCATTTCAAGCATCCTTGATCTTTACTTCACTGTTTGTCTCATTTGTTCCAAAAGCCGTTTCTGGTTTCCCCAAGACAGTCACATCACATGGGAGAAAGCAACAAAAAGCAGGGAAAGGACTAAAGGCTTTACACTGATTTCCAGGGTAGTCTCTCTGCTACACAAGCTGCAGTTACAATATACAATACAGTTTATTCTCAGGAGGGGTAACCCACACTTCTGTGATTAAGCCTGAAACAGCTTTAGATTCCTGTAAAGCTTACAGCCTAAACCCGTGGCTGACAAGGGGTGTCTAAACTCTTTTCTGTGGACTACCTGCTTTGGAAACACAAAATACTGAAAACCCACACAGCACTGGAAACCTTGTTATTACAGTTTTTCCTAAAGATCAAGAATGACCAACTCCAAGAGCTCATGAATAGGCCAGAAAATCAGGAGGTTAAAGTCATGGTGTTTTGTATGTATTTTTAAAACAACAAAGAAATACATGCAATGTTCTTTTTATTCCCTGTTGTTTGAATCTTAAGGACCACATCATAACACTTTGCTCTCGAAATGCCTCTTTTTTTTTTTTCCTTTGCAAAGGAACAGTCTTGTATAATCACAGTACTCTCAAACATTACCAAATACCCCAAGACATTTGATAAAATCACAAGTGTTAGCAACAGTGATTACATGCCATTTCATCCTGCCTCCCTGATTTTTTTGCCTTTCATCCATTAGATGTCAAGTATATTAGGTATCGCACAACTACAACATCTGCTAAATCAATCCAGATGCCTATTTTCAAAGTGGCCACACTAAATCCCCCTTATGAGGAAGAATTGGAGAACATAGCACTTTGAGCAGTACTCCTCATTTTCCTGCCGTCTCCAACCTTGCCTCTCTGCCCAGCCTTGTCTATAGGATATCTTTGCACAGAGCAACTCAGGGATGGAAAGGATTGCAAAAATGGCACAGGCTCTATGCTTCTGTACTCTCCTAATCCTATCTTGGGTGACTGGGACCTGTCCTTTTCCAGATGACTAGTGAAGTCTGAAGGCTGCTCTCTCATTTGCGCTGCAACAGCCCAAAGCTGCAGCCAAGGATTAAGCCTTGTATTAGCTGTACTTGTTAGCTGCTTTTTTCCCTTTCACCGTATCTTTTTTGCCCTGTTTCATCTGTAGGAGGGAAAAATAATATTCACAAAAGCTAATATTTAACTCTGACACCTGGGAGACACTTGGGGGTGACTTACACCATCATTTGGGCCAAATTGCATCTGCAATGCAGGTAACAACAGTTGTACCATCTGGCCCACAGTACGCACACTAGCATATAAACATTGATATAATCAAAAATAATTATAAGCTGAAGTTTTCAAAGCCAACTAGCAGTGTCTGGAAATGCTCATTAAAAATAAATTCTGGGGTTCCTCTCTGCAGCACAGGTTTCTCAAGATGTAAATCCTATCACTGAAGGCTTAACAGGACTTACAGAAGACTAGGATGTTTTCAAGAGATGTGCATGTGAAAAAGCCCTAACAAGCAACACATCAGCTTCCCAACAAGCCGGGGAAACAGTACTCCCAGCTACGTCCAAGCACAGGTGAGCTACCCCAACTCTTCTCTAACTGCAGATCACAAACAGCAGCCTGAACACACACTGCTCCCAGTCCCCAGAAAAACTTGCAAAACTATACAAACCGTGAAATCCAATATCATCTCTCCAGAGCCACCATCACAGTGCAGAGCAACGGTCAGCATGGATCAGAGCAGGGCTTTGAAAAGTTATAGTGAGCACAAGGCAACAGTTTCTGTAACCTATGCTGGGGCTGCCTATTCACAGCTGAAGTGTTAAGAGCTGAGCATTGTCATTAGAATAGGGGAAAGGGGCCTGATCGTTTCTTTCTTTGCGTGCCACAGTATAAAAACTGCCTTTCCAGACAGCGGAGGCTGTGAGGATGGCTCCCTGGGTTCCCCTAAAGGTACTGGTCTTCAGCACCTGCTTTTGAATCGATTCTGTGCATGACTTTGTCATGCAAAATCCTTCCCTCACATCCTTCATTCATTCCTCTCTGGTTTCTCTGTCCCCACAGACTGCACTGATGCTTCCTGCAGCCAAGAAAGAGGTGATGGGCTGACCAAAGCATTTCTCATGTTGGTTGGAGAACAGCTGCTTAAAAGCCAGAGCTAGGTGACACTGTCCCAGGAGTTCAGCTTCCTTCCTCTAGTATTCCCAACTGATGCCCAGCTGAGGTTTGAAACAGGCTGGAGACTTGTTTTTAGCAATGCAGCAACACAGGACTGTGCCAAGCCTCCTCCTCTCCTCCCTTCAGGGGAGGACATCAGTAGCAAGTGCTTGTACCATGGTGGTTACCTAATTCTACCAACCCATTTATTTGACTCCCAGAACCAGGACAAACTAGGCTGGCTTGGCAAAGCTCAGAGCAGGGGGAAGTCTGGTGGCTTCAAATTATCCAGAAGTAGCTGGAGGTGCTCAGTTTGCCCACACACCTTGTGCAAAAGCCAACACTGAATCAGTTTTCCCACAAGAGGCAACCCTTGCCTTCAGCACTGCCCCACAGGCATTGCCAGCATCCCTGACGGCCAGAGCTCAGCTAGCAATGTAAGCCCTGGGCCTCTCTCCCTTCAATACCTAACCAAGATCCAAACCAAGCAGAGAAAGCTCTCCCCAAAGCTGCCTAGCTAGAGCTTGGCAGATTACTGTGTTTGCCTCCTGAGTCTTTCATGCTCCACTCATCTCTACTTGTTAACAGGATGACCTCGCACCTACCTCCACTTCTTGCAGATACTGGAAAGGGCTGGCTGTGACCCATTACTAGAAAAAAAATGGCCCCAATTTATTCCAAGACAAGAAGCATAGATCTGCCCTGCTGTCAGTTTTTCTATTTGGTGTAACTGGCAGTTGGAGTAGAAGTTGTACAAAGAAGGCCAAGTCGTAAATAGTTTTCTAGTGATTTACTGGAAAACCCATGAGCCAAATTCATCCATGTGGAGAGTTAAAAAAACAAGGCACCTATTGACTCAACTATATATTGGCAGACTGATGCAAAGCACTGAGCTTTCTCTCTAACAGCCTGAGAAAGTGCTGTTATGAGACACTAGCCACTGCACTAGTCTCCTTCCTCCCAACCTTTCCTAGTCTAGAGTATGCTGTGCACAGCCTGTCAGGACAGAGCAGACATAAACTTGAACTCTGTTTCTAAGATGCACCTGACATTTTTTCTCTTCAAAACTTTAAGAAAGTTTTTCTTTTCAATTTTATCAGCACACACCAAGAGTAGATGCAAGATGAGCAGAGTAAAGAATAAACAAATTGAAATCTTGCGGAGTACCAGAGAATACATCTAACCCTGGGTTCAACTGTAAGAAGTATCTAGAGGGCCAAATTTGTTACTGCCTCATACCCAGTGGAGTAGGCGACAAAGACATGCCTCGGTGCCAAGTGGATGTGAAATGCTGCCAGATCAGATGCAAAGACATATTTTGAGCCTGCCTGGCATTGTTATGAATGATAAACCAAGGTGCAAAAAAGTGTAAAAATCAGGCTCTAGGAGCCTTCTTTAGATGCACAAAGAATTCACCAGGAGGGAAAAGGTTTAAAACTTTAAGCACAGAGCTCCTGGGAATGTAGTTGTTTTGTCTATAGAAGAAGAGAGCTGTCAGAAGCTAATATGTTTTCAATTTGTGAAATCCATGCTATTGGAGCAATCCTCACTGGGTACCTTTTATTTACTTCTTCCTTGGCAAAGTCCAATTACTGAGATGCTCCATGAGTGATGCTCCTGGCCATCCCAGGTGACAGCCAGCTCTGCTGGTGAAAGCAGCAGCTTTTGGGGCTTTTGTGGATGGATCCATTTTATCCTTCTATGTTTGTCCAAAGAAAAGAAAAGCACTAAATGTCCTGGGAGAAATCATGCTTAAGTAACCTTTCTACATAGAAAAACTGCAACAGAGCTATTATCTAGAAACACTTCCTTAACAATGCACCCACAAACAACATTGAGATTGCTAATGTGCCCCAGGATGGCTCATGTTCCAAGTGCAGTCTCCTAGGTTTTCCAGGAGATTCCAGCTCCTTCCCTTTCTCATCTTTCTCTTTTCTCATACAGCAGAAATGACTGACACAAAAAGGGAGACCTGCCTCACTCAAAGTTGCACAGAGCATTAGTGATTTGGCACCAAGAAGCACAGTGGCTCCTTGACCCCATGGCAATTGTCAGGCTACTTCAGCATTAACATCTTTGTTTTGTAATTTGAGTTGTTCAGAAAAATGACTCTAAGTAAATAAATTCTCTGCCTTCCCCAACTACTGAGCTGACTCCCTTCCTTCCCAGCACCTTGTTTTGTTCACAGCTCATCCTGCCAGCAGAGACGTGTTCAGAAACAGAATCAAGTCTCCACGGCTCTGGCGACGCACATAATTCACAGCTGCTGAGCAGAAACTTCTCCTGCCACAGATTCTCTGATCTCTGCGAGGTCATGTCAGCCGCGTGTCTGCAAACCATTTAACATGGGGCTTGCTAGCACAGAGCATCAGTACTCGTCCCAGCGTGACCTAGGTCACACCTACAAGTTCTCCCTGGCCTTAGGTCTCTGCTGAAGAAGAGGTGCACAGGGGTCATGCTAAGTGCATTAGTCAGCTGGGGGGAACTGAAGAGCCCCTGCCCTGCTACAATGAGGAAGAGGAAGAAAAGGATGAGGTCCCTGGGAGGACTGAAACTGGCTGCCAAGCTCCAACATCAACCTTGGGATTGCAGGGACCAATCTGACCTCCGCTGCAGCCCTGAGCATTGACCTACTTTGCAGACAGGCCTGCAAAAGCCAAACTTTACATAAGAAACCCTGGCAGCTCCTCATGTCCCGAAACTGAAGTGCCTGTGCAAGTCTCGGCAAAACAGTGGGATGGGTAGAGCTGTCTGAGTGTCACTTTTTCCTTCACTCTTGGCAGACCTGGAGATCTGCTCTGCAGAGGAGGTTCAAGCAGATGTAAAGGGATCCCAGCGCACAAGAGAACACAATCCCAGGCCACAGCAGATGCTAAGGGCACGTCCTCTTCATTTAAGAAGAAAGGCTAATGCTGAGAGAGTTTAAAGAAACTTGTGGTTTAAAGTGTCTGTTGTCTACTAGACACAGCTGCTCTGGCCCAAAGATCAATTGGCTGAAATGTTCCTCCCCTCCCTGACAAGAGGAAGTACAAATGAAGGGGAGCATTTGGTCTTCAGCTCATCATCCCTTCCTACCTGCCCCAAATCCCCTTTTCTAGAGAAAACCATCTTTATCAATTCGCTCTAGTCAAAGCTGTATTAAAAATACACACACACACAACATCTGGTGCCTTTTCTGAGCACTTACACTTCAGAAGGATGCTTTTTGAGAAACCACAACGTTGGCTTTATTCCCAGCTATCACTCTTTTATCCCCTTTTTACTTTCAATAGTCCTGTCATATATACAGGATTGTTTCATCTCTAGATGCAAGGAGAGCTGCATGCTAACATGGACCAGCAAGAAACACGGGTGAGAAAAAAATAAATAAATACTCCTGAAAGGAAAGAGAGGCATGATGAACTCCAGTATACCTTAGAGTTTTAAAAATGAACTGTGGTTGAACCCAAAAATTTGATTTTCCCAGAAACAGTGTGGTGTATCAAAGAATACTACTCAAAGCCACGTTCATTCAGCACAAACCCATTTCTGTTACAGCAGCTCAATGGGAAAGGTCCTCCCCACACAGCTCTCGGAAACCTCCAATTTGGACACAGGCAAGAGCTGGTGGATGCTTCTAACCCACCTTTCTGAACAGCTACCACCATCACTCCTGCTCTCCAGAGCTCACTGCTAATTTTTCCCCACCACTGTCACATCCCTTTCTCAGCTGTTTTAGTGAGAAGGATCCCGGTGAGGTGAGCATAGGAAATGCAATTGCGTGACTCCGATCCTGTCCTCTTTAACACCTGCGCACGTGCAGCTCACGTCTATTGAACTCCTCATGGAGATACAGGGTATTACTCAATAACTTCTGCTTACCTATTTGATGAAAACATGAACAAGATCATTTCAGATGCTATTTGATGCAAGTGAAATTTGAATCCAAAGAGGCAAATATTTACACTTAAACTTCTCTTTTGAGGACTATCTCCTGCTGTTTAAGGGCAGAGAGGACATGACCTATAAATCTATGGGAAATGAGTCCATATGACAAAGCACATCTTGCAGCCAATGAGACTTCATTTCAAGGCACTATTTGAGGCCAGGTTTTGCTGTGGTGTGCATTCAGAGTTAGTAGCTTATTTTGGAGATCGTTCCACTGACATAAAACACGTAAACTAAGGACCGAACAACAGATTGCATCTTCAAATCTAAAATATGTCTACATATTTAAACATACATATTTTAAATGCATCTCTTTCATTTCAGTGAGTCTAGTGAAGAAAAGAGAGCACAGTAAAAGCCCTGAAATCCTTTACTAGTGTTTGCAACAAGCTCAGTTTGAGCACCAGCAGTTCAAACTTCATCAACTGGAAATGCCAGGGTGATTGCAACTGCTCCAGGGCAGTCAACCACTGCATTGGCTTGGTGGACCAGACATGACACAGCATCGTACCATTCCCAACTCCCACTCATCCTTGCCATTAAAAGGAGCTAGTGCTATTTCTGTTGGAACTGCATTTAGAAATCCTAAACTGCTGGCTATATTATGTTGGCAACTGCACAAGCATTATTAGTTTGGTTATTACCTGCTACCTGGAAGCTAGCGGGACTATCACCCTGACCAGGGGACGAGGATGGACCAGTGCTGCCAAAGTTCATTCCAGCACCAGGCACAAGCCACATCCAAAAGCTTCAACCTGCTTTTCACACTCTCACCATACACATGCAGCAATCCATTTACTTAGGGAAAAAAATTAGTGTTTGTTATCAAACCCAAAATTAGCTCATTCTTCTAATACTATTTAGTGGAAGGAAGACAGTACTTTAGTTCTAAAAAAACTTTTAGTGTTTTAATATTTAAAAGTTTTGATATTTTTGCTGCATGGGTTGATGGGAAAGCCATTAACAATTCTGCATACACCTTATTAGAAAGGCTGCCCACATCCCAGCTCAGACAGAGCGTAGCCTGATAAAAAGGCTTAATACATAAATACTTGTTTGTGTTTGGAAAGTTCCTGGAGCTTAGCCAAACATTCAGTGTGCGAAGGAAATACAGAGAGACAAGGGCCTGCTTTTAAAGCAATGCTTGTCTGCAGCTCTGTATTATCCTGAGTGACATTTTGTCCAAGTACAGTAATAACACACATCCTTGCCTGCTGCTGAAAGCAAAAGCCAGATTTTAATACCCGATGGAAACGTTCTTGCTTTTGGGAGCATCCAGACCTGGGAAAAAACATTCTGCTTATAAAAATTCTGATTTCTTCACATATAAACGAGCCAGTTTCCAACAACAAAAGCCTCTCAGATAGCATGTGTAATCTCCAAGCTGCTGCCATGACAGCTTTTAGCAACACCTATAACTTATACAGGGATGTTTTGCCACAGATTGCAAGGAGGCAGAGCACTTATTGCTCCAACTGACAAACTGTGAGCCTGGAAGTACAGAGCAGGGCAGTCACTTTTACCATCCAGAAGGTCAGGACCAGGAAGACCTCCAGCCTCCCAAGCCCCAGCAGACCCGAGGCACAGGGTTACAGCTGAGCCACCTGCAAGGTGACCGCTCTCATCCTGAACCAGGGACAAACCATAAGCACATGGTTTACATGTGTTTGGCTCTTACTGAAGTCAGTGAGATGCAAGGACAGGAGGAAGGCTTGACTGACCTGCTGAGCTAAGTTCACACGCACATCTAAACAACATACCAGGCAATCTTACTGAAATATGGCATCTATTTTTAAATCCTGCTTCATTTTCCTCTCTGGTCAAAGGATACTAGAGCTTAGGGATGGGTCAAGGGATAAGCCAGCAAGAGACAAGTCTCAGGAGAAACCCAGAGCTGGAATTAGTTATCAGTCAGAGCCCTGCCATCAATAAACTCCCAGAAAGTGAGGATTTTCTCCCTAGGGTGATAGGCAGGTGTTTCTGGCGAGTGACAGCAAGTTCACTGCTTCCCATTGTACAAAAGTTACTCTAAAAAAACATGCTTATGTCTGCCTGAGTAGTTGTATGTATGAAAGGCAAGACTATCGTAAATGCTTCCTATTACAAATAGCCTCTTTCAATATCGTGGATAAGAGTGCTACATTCATTGCTTTTGAGGTCCAGAGCACTGCTTGATGAATCTGACCCTGAGGAGCAGCTCCAGGCTGACCTCTTCTATTTAACGGGTCTGAATTTCCTGAAGGGCTCTCCCTAGAGTATGGTGGGAGAGTGATGGAGTGGAGAACAACAGGTCTGTAAAACCAGGAGTGGAAAGGTAGGGAGAAGGCAACTACTCCCAACTTAATAAATGAGTGTGAGGGGTGGAATTTGATGACATGATCAGGCAGCATGTCTAACACAAATTAAATAAAGTGCTTTTTTACATAGATAATTTATGGAACTCCTTGACTCAAGTTATTGCACAAGACAAAGGTTTTTTAAAGAATTTAGTAAGAGACTAGACAAAGCCGTGAAGACTTAGCACCTGAGGGTATGGCTTGAAAGCCTCTGAAGCAGCAATTGCCAAAAACTGGAAAGGTTTATCCGAGACAGGATCAATGTCTATTTACTTCTTGTGCCTTTTTCTACGCATCTGCCACTAGACAGGCTTTGTCTGACCAGGTGATGGCTACTTCCAGATTAGCAGTGAGCAGGGGCAGAGGACAGTGTGGAGGGAAGATTGCAGTTGACCCTTCACGTGCAGTACTAGCCTCCAGACAGCAGGACCACCAACCCATTTTCTCCCAGATCACTGCTGAGGATCTTTCTTTGCTTTTCAAAGAGAGGGTCTTTAATTTTGCCTGCCATGGAGTCACTTCCCCATGTGTACATGCCCAAAGGCCAGTCCCATAGTGGCTCATAACATGACTAGCAGACAGGTCTAGCTGTCCTCCAGTGGTTTTCATACCACTGCTTAGATTATCCTTATTAAGTGAAAGAAGATATTTTAAGGTCTTTTTCTCTTCTCATTAGAGCCTCTGTCACAGGAATTACTTGTCACCACAGGTTTAATCTTCCGCAGAGTCCAGCTTTCACGTGTTTGCATTCATGAGATGAGGGACAGAACATGAGGAGGAAATTGGACCAAATTAACCTGCTCCCATGACAATCCACAATAATAACAAAAGTGGAAAATGGCAGAGAATTAAACTGTTCTTGACAAAAACTGTAATGACCTCCAAGAATGCCTCTAAAGTAACTGTCCAAGTAATAGTTTCCAAGTGAAATTTCAAGGGTACGCTATGCAAACTCCCCTTGCAGAATTTCAAGCTACCAGTTAACAAGCCTGAAAAAAGAATGAATGAGAGGAAAAGGTAATCAATACTATAATTAGCAACATGGTAATCTGAAACAGGCTGATTTGGTTAAATAAGGACAGGCAGATTGGATCAGGAAAACCTCTAAAGTGAAGAAAAGAGTTTAAATTAGATTTGGTTTTAGCACTGGGAAAGAAAACACTTTAAAAGAAGTTGTACAACAGGGTGCCTTGCTCCATTTCAAACTCAAAATAATAATTGAGTGGAAAAAACACTCAAACAAAAAAAACAACAAGCAAATCAAACTGATTTTAGATAGGATATCCTTAACCAGTCAATCCCTCAATAGTCAGGGCAGAATTAGAACAAAAGGCCATCTGAGGCTGGGCCAATCTTCTGAATAAGAAGGATGTCCAAAATAAAAATATTTCTGCTGAGCGAAGAACAGAGGCTGTCTGCTGCATTTTCCCTTTTAAAGCTGAGTGAGGTAGCCAGTGCTATGCTTTCCAGGGATTAATAAAGGAGACAGAAAAAAACCCTTGTTATTGTCCTTGTAACAATGGCTGTGTCACTATCTAAATGCTACTGTTCAGAATCAATATTTCTTGCCATCATGTCAAAGACGAAATTCTAGAGGTTGTCCCTGAATCATAAAAAGAGACTGAAGTGTCATCTTCAGGATAATGCTGTGTTCTGACACACCAGCCACAGGCCACATCTAGGTGACATAAAAGCACCCTGGCCATATCAATGCACAACTGATCACGTCCAGGAACAGTAGAAATATAAGTTATTCCTTCAAATAAAACCAAGTAGTGATACAGCGTTGTCATAATACACCTCCTTAATCTAGTCAAACTCTACAAGAAGAAAGAAAGTAATCCTTAGAGGATTTCCACTAAGTAGAAACAATAATATATTACCTAAGGGCTTAATACCACTATACTGACAAAAACCTCTGAAATGTAGTGAGACTGAGACTCCCAAATTCCAGTTTAGTACAGTGAGAAATTCATGGGGGAATCATCTGTCCAACTTCAAATACCTGTAACATGAATATTTACATATGAAAATTCATTTAGACTCCATGCATGAAGAGCTAGGTACTTCTGGAGGGAAATCCCTTTCATTCCATTACTGATGGATAGACCAAAGCAGCATTGCAGATGAGTAATGCTAAAGATAAATCCCATTTCTCCTGTCTAAAAAACCCTGGAAACTAGTTTTGTGGCCAAGATATAGACTTGTCTTCAAAATTTGTATAAAACAGAAAACTAAGAAAGCCTCGGTACCAATTTAAAAAAATACAGCATTGAGTTAGTCACCAAGTCACTCTTGTCACACAGAGCAAACCAAATTCTTCTTTCAGAAAATATCCTCCAACGTCATAAGTGAGCCCAAGGGCATATTGGCCAAACTTCTGTTTCTTTCTTTAGATATATCTCAGTCCCCCACATGGACAATTAATCTCTGTTTTAGGAATCAGTCTACAGAGCACAGTTGCAGTCAAAGCTATCATTGCCAAGTGAAAGCAGTGGGTAGATGACTTTGTGTTAGATCCCTGGTTTTAAACTGTTCCTTTGATAAAAGTTGGCTTTGAGGCAAAAAAAATAACTTGGTATGAAGACACACAAGCAAGCAACAGTCTGAAAGGCACTTGAATCTTGGTGTTAACGTCCCAAGACAAACCCTTGGACCAAAATCAGGTCAGATAATACCACAAAATAAAGGAAAGGGAGAGGCACAAAATGCAGTTCAGTCTTAGAAATTGTTTAACTTGTCAGCGGATGAGTTCAGTATCTGTTTCTACGCTCCTCCCAATTTGTTGAAGCTGATTTTGGTAAGAGTGCAAGGGAGAAAAGCCCCGCAATTTAAATAGACCTTTCTGACTGTCAGTTAGATTGATTACAGTTTTCTGCAAACAATACATTTTTAAATAGTTCTTTATAGAGTTTATTTTATTCCCAACATTTTCCCTACTATAAAAACCTCATAACAAATGCAATCACATTTCTATTCACTGCTTCTCCAAAGTCTTCCTCCCTCCCTTTTCTCTGGCCACCTGTTAGCTCTTTCTTCTCTAAATTTAACTCCCTTAGCTTTGTTTGGTAACCTTTTCCTCATGCCCTCATTATCTGAATTTTGCTCCTGCTGTGGTAAAGCTGATGGGGGGCTGGATCTATTTTGGAAAGGAGCAGGGGAGGAGCTAATGAATCAGTCCATCAGTAGAGGTTTATTTATGGATGTTTTTCCTTAAAAATAAATAAATAAAATTTTAAAACCAAGGTCCTCTACCACCTTTTACAAAACTTCACAGCATAAAGATAACATTGGAGTGTATTTGAATATTTCAAAATATGTCTCATTTCTGGTTATCTATTACTTTGCCTGAGTAGTAAAAAGGCACTGGATAGTCCTTTACAGCTGTGAAAGGTAAATAAAGCATATTGGAATTGTGACTCATTTGTTCAACACTTGCTCAGTGTTAACACAGTGACTGTGGAGAAACCGTGGGCAGCACAGAGGCACAGTCCCATGGTTGCCCGAGGCCTCTGCATCTAGCAGGTAACACAGTGCCATCCTCAGCTGGCTGCTGCTGCTGCTTACCCCCCATCTCTAACTTGGTGGTGGCTTATTCAGCAGTAATTCCCCTCTTATCTGCCACAACACGGTATTTGGGCAACTGCCTCCTTGAGAATGCAGGTAACTCCCTTCTTCCTATTCCATCCCACCGACCACCAAGGTTCCTCACTGATCCTTGGCCAAGGTAGACCCGAATGCTGACTTAAGAGTCTCTCCATGAACTGGTGATGGTATCCAGCCACCCCTCAGCCGGTACATGTATGGAAATATATTGTTCAGAGAAAAAAGGGAGGACTTACAGAATAAAAGGCAGGGAAGCGAGGACAAGGCACGTCTAACTGGAGACCTTGGTCATGGGTCACTTCCCAAAAAGGATAACAAATAGAGTAAATCCACACCACTGAGCAAAGAATACATCGCTCTAAATATTGCGGTTTGTCTTCCATTTCACTCACAGCACTGTTCCCCAAACTTTGCTGCATAAACTGCAGCTCTCTGTTGGAGTATCCCATTGACCCATTACACACAAAAACCACCCCAAAACCCTTTAGAGATGGAGAGAAGCTCCAGGCATAGTCTGATTCAGCCATCTTGGCCATCCAGGATGCAGGAGAAAAACTGTTAGGTAGCACGATCCCAATGGAATGAATAATTGCTGCCTTTCTGCATGTCATGTTCAGCGTATACTGTTCAGCCAGCCCTGCCCAACGCACTCTTCTGCAAACTTCTTGACTGCCCCAATAAATCTAACCTTGAGCTGGTACAATTTCAAGACTCTATGGAAACAGGCTGATGCACATAAAAACCACACAGCTAGTGCACAGTGAGGTTACTAAATGAATGAATTTGGATGCAAGTAGGAAAATAAAAGCTATATTTCACCTACAGAGAGAGCTTGGAAAGCCTTGCTCCCACAAAGCATATACTGATTTTGAAAATATAGTGAGCTTGTGTTGGGACACAGAGGGGAGATATTTTTAAAATGCCAAAGTTGCTGGCATAGCACCAGGCGTTGGTTTAATTTCATTCTCATACTTGCTCAGAGCCAAAATGAGTCATCTTCCCCATGAAATACAAATCTGTACACAACGCTAGCTGTTAATTACCTTTCCTGTCTCCATTAAAGAACGAAGTGACAGTTTCAACCTCTCCCTGGGCGAGCATTGTGTTCTCTCGCTGTCTCCATCCCTCGCCAACAAATCTGCTGCTACAACTCAAGTGGCACTTGAGATATTCAGTCTAGCATTTCAACAACAGTATAATAACTGATAATTTGACAACAAGAAGCCATCTTTAGAAAACTCAAGCCACTTGTAACCTCAGTAGAAACAAATAGAGGTATTTCTTCACCAGGCCTGCCCACAGAGCAGCTCATTTGGCCCCGGCCAGCACTGATCCCTCCAAGGCTGGAGCAGTCATCTCCAACACATTGCTGGTTTAGCACATTGGCTCCATCAAATCAGGGGTTTGTCCTTCATTTATTTACATGGCTATACTATTATGTACATAACATTTTGAGAATAACAAGACTCAAAGGAGATGATATCTGGCTACGAAGTGATTGCTCTGGGCATTCCCAGCCAGAGTACCACCCCCTCCAGCTCTGAGGAGGTCACCTCTACAGCTACGCTGTCACCTCAGTGACCAGGATCCTTCTACCCCTCATATCTCCCAACTCCGTTGACATCAGCTAGTCCACCAAAATATCCCAAGTTGCTCAAGTGCCTTTTTACCTTTGCACAGTGCCTTAAATGGAAGGAATGCAAGTGTTATAGCAGCTGCCACCAATAAACAGTCAAAAAACCTGAACCTTCCATATTCCAAAAATTACAGTGGCTTTAGACATGACAAGCAAAAACTTAGTCCTGCTTGTTCTCTAGGCTTTCAGTTATATGGGAAACTCTCCAGTTATGCTGTCAAGACTTCTTGTGTAAACATAACGGGCAGAAAAAAAAAAATTTCCATACAAAGTAACTCATTTTTGAAACATCCTTTTGAAGAGCTTCATGTATAAAGTGAAATAACATAAGATTTAGAATATAATCATAAGGAAAAAAAAAAATCAGGTAACACTGAAGTTGCTACTCATTTACAGTTGTAGCAGAAATTCATTCTTATGCAAAAATGAATCAAGATCCATACAAGACTTAGCCCACTAAGCCTTTGGGATTCAAATAGATTAGCGTACTCATGCTGAGCCTTCCCAGAAGAGCAAACCTCACTTTTGTGTGTACTGCTGCGGTTAAAGAAACAAAAATCTGCAGGAACTGAAAACATTGGAATTTGAACGCCTTCAAAGGCAGCAGGGAAAAAACTAATACCCACTTCTATTTCTGTTCGTAAGTGCAGTGTTTTACCCAGCCAGAACAACCTTCACCCAAAACCTCAGAGCAACTTACTAACCCTAATCAGGTCTCACTGGCCACCTCTACATTAGAGAACACAGCTAATACGTCTTTAATACTTTGTGTCACTACAGGAGAAGATTGATGTGTTCACAGCAAGGTTTTGGATCATTTTCTTGTACCATGCCATGGGTTATTCTCTTAGTTCAAGCTGAAGGCCACTTTAACAAACTAATTTATTTTTTTTCTTAAACCAGCTGCACCTGATTTATTTACTTATTCATCTGAATAAGTAAATACAAACATCAGGGTTGATATCTTTATAGCGTCTTTCTCACTCAAGAACCAGGGACTCATTATATCACTACTATGACAAGCCCTTTTTGTTGTGAATTTATTACTTCATCATAGTATGTTGAGTATTGAGTAGAACAGCACCAACTCAAACCAGTTCATTACTCATCTACTTTGTGGTTTATGGGGGAAAGCTCTGAAATTATTAAAAATACATACACAAGAGGACTAGCATAATTTCTCAGAAGCAGGGAAATTTCCAGTTACCACCCGTATCTTATCTGAGAAACTAAAGAGTACAAGAAAATACTAAAGGAAATTCTTGATCATTAGAGTAATTTCACAAAGGTATCTAAAGAACAATGCAGAAGACTGAATTTCAGGCTTGCAAGGTTAATCACAGAAAATTCATCTACATGACACAGACTACCTAGTTTACTACTGCCATTTTTTTTTTTTTTCCATAAAATAGTTTAAAGCTAGTTATTCATTTCATTGAACTTTTCACAGGGTTGTTCATCACATTTTACCATTGTGGCGAGTGACTAATGACCTTGAAAAAAAAAAAGTAGCCATATGAGCATTAGCAGAATAATATATACTCCAGATTAAGGAGGGAATGTTCAGCTTTTGCTCAGTGAAGTATGCAGCTTGCTCGACAAAGAATGATTTATAGGGAAAGCAATAAGAAAGCTCATGATGTTTTGGAGATAGAGAGTAGGCATAAGCAAAGCTGCGGCTCACTGCAAGCAGAATCCTAGCCAGCCACCATGGAAATACTAATATACTTTTGTGCTTGAGCTCACCTAGCCTGTACCTATCTTATTTAATTCCTTGAATTCAGGGCCATCATGAATAACAGGCTCTGTTGTGGGGAAAAAATGGAAACAGAGTCACAGCTAAACGGGGCAAGACTAGGATCTACTATTTTCCTTTCAAACAAAGGAGGAATTATTCTATAGTGAGTAGCTGAAGGTGCAAGATGCATTGCTACAGACTCCCAGTGGTATGGCCTGTTCATGGACAGCTAGCTCGTAACTCTCACTGGTTAGGACTTTTTCCCCTGAAACTTGAGTTCTCTCTCAATCTCTTTAAAAACCTTAATGCTGCTAATACTAGCTATATAATTCCAGGTATTCTTATTCAGATAAAAAACAACATGCCCTTGCTGAAACCTTTGGTATGTGTGTGGGGCTTCGTACTGATGAGCTCCAACAGATACGAGACCTGTATGCAAAAGAGAAAAGAAAAAAAAAAAAACCAACAACAACAAACACAAAAAGAAATGGTAGAAGGGTCCTTTTTTCATTCTGTCAAGCCTCATCCCAGTCATGCTTTAATGAAATTTAAGTGCTGCCCAATTTGGTTCTTTATGCAGCCGCAGCAGATGACATTTTACAAAACCTCAGGCAGTTGAAAGCGCCCAAGCACACTTGTCCCAGATAGACCCTAGTCAGGAGAACCCAATGGCTGGAAGCAGGAGGTCAGAAAAAACAAACAGATAAAGAAAAAAACATAGGATCTTTAAGGATGCCTCTTTTCATCCTGTTTCTATTCAGAGAGCTCATGACTTCAATATAGGAGCAAGAACTATTTTTTCTTTTAATTTTACAAGATTTCATAGGTAGATTAAAGTTTCTCTGTAATTATTCTCTCTGCATTTGATCTGGCTTATTTCTTTTAATATCAATAGAGTTAAAAGAGGATGCATGTCAATTATCTTAATGGACTTGGGGTTTCCCACTTCTACTTTTTACAAGAGCAATCAGTTAAAAGATAAAAGCTAACACCACTGTTCTGACATTAGAATTTTACATCTACTTAGCAATCCTAGCAGTTATTTCAGTTGCAAGCTAGCCAATAGCCAGACTCCTGCTTTTTGGTTGCAATCAAAAAACTGCCAAATGCAAAAGGTGTTTTTCCAGGTAAAAGTGTTTTGATGGATGAATGCGTAACTGTTGCACCCTGAAATGCCTTTGGAAACATAAGACACTGTGCCGAGAGTTTGGCCACATATAGATTACTGAGCTGGAAAATTATTTCGGACCTAAAGTATCTGTACTTCAATTTTATGGGTAATTAAACCTAATGTGTTGCCATTCAGAAAGCAATTAAGTCCAGTATCTAGAATGCGGTGTCCCCTTCCAGTGAGTGATGAGGAGGAAGCAACAGGATTCACTGTGCTGATTGATCATTTCTGGGAACCCCCTTTGCAACCTTAGGTCCTCTCCTAAAACAGGAATCGGGCAAAATGTGGAGGTGGAGCAAGAGAATGTCCCTTTGGCTACACCTTGCACATGTTATCAACTGCACATCTGGGGTAGGTGCATTAGCTGACTCAGGGAGAACCTGGAAAGGAGATTTCCCTAGCAGACATCTTTATCTGGATATTGTTGTACTAAGGAGACAGGAATGGCAAAAGGTAAGACAGACGAGGGCTGCAGCAATGATTTCTAATCTTTGTGAACTTCACGTCAAACACACTGGGCACCCTGGAGGTCTTTTCACTTTTTCTGTTGGCAGAAGACAGCAATTCAATCTGGTTAACGGCATCAAATCCATCAACAGAGGTAACACAAGCATTGCAAAATCACCTTGGCCAAGAGCCGTGCTTAGCATGAGGCTCTTAATTCTTAAACACCAGAAACTACCCAACCCTGAGCAACATACCATTCCTGACATGACGGGGAGCAGCTCCCAGGCCATGCCTACAGCCCTAGATGGACATGAACCAAAACGGCCACAGTCCATGACTGGATGCCCCTGGAGCCCCCACGCATCCTGTGCAACCCATCTGCAGGGATGCAGCAGGAGCTGTGGTGTCCACTCCAAGCAGAGGCGTTGCTTTGGCCTCCCTCAGCCCCATACATTGTTCATGACCTGCAGTTCTCGGCCATTTGAAGGCTTGTGCTTGGTTCAGATGATCAAGAAAGGTGGCATGAAGTAACCCAATAGCTCAAAACACAAAGGTCAGCTGCCACCAAGGTCAGTGAAAGCTCTGATTTGAGATCTTCTGAAAAAAAAGAGGCAGGCTTATGTCAGAGTACCCATTAATACCACAATATTTATTTTAAATTCTATTATTAAATTTAATAACACTGGTGCACTGGGACATAATTGTGATCAAAAGGTTCACCCAAGGTTAGAAAGAAAGTTGGTTGCAAAGTCACAAAACCAATCTAATCTCTTGTTATGCAGTCCTACACTTTTGCAGGAAGATAATTGTTACTAAAGCTCACCAGTGGGTAGTTGCCATGAATAAAAACTTAATAATTGAGAGTGCATATAATGCCTATTTTTTCAGTGTAACTATGGAACAGGGAAGGAGATCGGTAGGGAAAAAGTAAAATAAACTTACCAAACAATACCTCCATGAACATTGCATCAAATTACATCTCAGAGATGCTATTACAATCATATTGACCTAAGCCAAAGCATTGGTCTTTTTGATAGGAAAAGTCAGCACCAAGCAGAGATTTCTTAAAACATTTTTCTCTTCCTCTGTTGTTTTTTTTTTTATATTATTATTATTTGAATGCATCAGCTTGCTGCTTCTTTCATGACTGGGCAGCTTAGTGATAAGCCAGAGTATTACAAATGTTTTCTCCATCTTTGAGAGCAATGTGTAATATCATTAGATTTCCACAGTTTGCTTTGGCAGTGATATGTTCAACAGACAAGCCGGTCTCCCTGTTGTAGAGATGGGACCAGCTCTGAGTAAGCAAGATAGAAGAGGAGCATTAGCGGAAACCTATTATCTCTGTTCAATTTTTCCAAAGAGTAACCAAGGCTTCTTCTACGACCGAGAATAAATGAAAACATTTATCGTCTGATAAAAATTAGTAAGCTGCTCTAACACCTGTCCACACTGGCACGTTTTCTTGCCAATTACAGTGCAATAAGGTGGCTTCAGGTGATGAGCTGCAAGCAGCGGTGACAGCCTCAGAACCACCACTCCCACCACCTGAGAAGCTGGCTTGGAGATCACGGGGGTGAAGCTAAGAACTCTGGCACCACTACTGAAAGGATTCATCTAATTGGTGTACAGCTCACGTTTCTGCAAACAAAAACAAAAGAAACCTAGTCCTGTTCCTCTGCCGGCCTACATGCTCACCTCCTCCTTTTGAGCTGGCAATTACCACACCACCACTGCTCAAGCTGCTTTTGGGCCACCAGTTGCTGCGCTGTAATGGCCGCATATTCAACATAACATCACCCCTTCCTGGATGCTTCCAGAAGATGAACTTTCTCAAGGTGCCAGGCTTGCAGTCTGTTGTATTGCCTGGCTAGTTTTACACCCTGGGCCATCCATGAGAACACTGACAATATATGAGGTCTGCTAATAGGTCGTATTTCTGCATCAGATCCTCCCAAGCTGCTTCACAGGCTGGCAGTGATGTGTGACACATCAGGGATTTCCCAATTTGTTGACTGACACAGGTTTGCTCTCACCTTCCTGGAAAATCAGTCCCAGGAGTCGAAAGTCAGATTTTCACTCACTACTTCAATGACTCCGTTCAGCATGTGCTGGTTAATGACGGTGTGTAATAATCAATAAACAGCTCTTGGCTTTCAGCTGATGGCGCATTACTGCCAGAGAGGAAGGGGAAGGTGAGCCGTGCAGTTTCTGCTAGCTGGGGAAGGCACTCTCCATGCATATACAACCCCTAACAGCCTCACACAGTTGTCCTGCTGATGTTGTTACCACTTTCCTAACCCTCTGCTGTCAGCATATTGCTGTATTCTGGAACCAAAAGCCTGACAGTCGCAGTGCCCCCAGTGTTTAATGGTATGCAAACAGGCAGCGTTTTGGTGATTTCCAAAAACTACATCCCAGCATAGAAGTTGCAACAAGGGTGATGGAGGCAGGTTATCCCAGAAAGGTTTTTTTCAAAACCTGAAGCCCACGTGAATTTGAATCAGGACCAAGTTGGAGTCTGTGGCAGGACAACATTGCCTCACGCAATATGGGTCTGCAGCACTCGTACTGCAAGAAAGCACCAGAGTTCAAGGGTTGCTCTCTGCTTCCTGCCAACCTCATTTGACTTGTTAATACCAAGTGTTAAGAATGAAGGAGAAATGTTTTTTGGTAAAAGCAGGAAACATGCATCAAAATAAAGCGCTCTCCCAGCTGAACAAGATAACAAAGGAAATGGCCTAAGATTTCATCACACTCTTATTATCCCATTTCATACCAGCACCCGATACCAAAAGACATCTATCCAAACTGTCAGACTTCTTTTCATTATGCAGAGGGACAGATGATACATGCTGATGCCTTGAAGCACTTTGAGGTTGTAAGGACAGAAGCCAAAGGGCAATTAAGTGTTTCTTGCATGAGATCAGCCAAGTGCTTAAATCCCTTTGCCTCATAACTTCCACATAACTCCCACTTGATTCAAACAAGGTAGCAGGGACACATTGGATACCAAGTTCTAAGTAAAAAAAAAAAAAAAAAGAACCTTCCAGGCTTTAACTCCTCAAGATAGATCATCACTCACTACCTACATAACCCATTTGATCAAGTTTGATTCTGCACATGGTTACTTTTATCAGCAGTGCTCCAGAGATGGTATGAGCACCCAGCAGCGAAGCCATCTGAAATAAGTTCCCAACATCAAGGACAGACAGGCAGAGCCTGCACCTCCTTTGCACGATTGAAATGAGATCTGCCCAGACACGGTGCCATCACACCATGCTCCAAGGGGTAGGTTTAGGCTCTGAAACAGGTAGGATTCTGCAAAGTCAACAAGTAATAGTCCCCTTCAGGTCAGTAAGCAGCACTTATCTCCCTGCAGCGTCAGCCAGGGTGAACAGCAGATACTGAATTCAGCCAAGCTGGCGCGTGTGCTTTGTGCGGTGCTCATGCACTGATGATTCATCATTCATAAGCTGGTTTTGTGCTGAGAAGTTCTCAGGGGATCTTCTGCCTATTGCCAGACCTGCAATGCACTGTGACTGTCGTGCCAGGTCCTGACGGCACCAGCTGGGTGACATGCCCTATTGTAGCTGTCACATCTGCTTTGAGGACCTGCCACTTGTGATGCAGCTTGATCAGACACAGACTGAGGCATTTGCTTTTGGAAACTGCAGACTTCATGCCTCAATGGAGAAAGAGCCCAAGAAAGAGGAGGAAAGCAGCTGGGGTGGCACAGATCGGTTTTATTTTACACCCTTGCCCATTAAGAGCAGGTCCAGCCACCGCTAAGACCGACAAACTGCCTCCTTGTTAAGAACCAGGTCAAGGAGCAGTCGGGTCTGCAAACCCACACGGAGGCCAGACTCTCTGCCTGGGTGAAACCACAGCATAAGGTCTTTGCTGCAGGGTGCGGCTTTGAGAGAGGCAAACGCCAGTCCAAGGTTGTTACTTGTTTGCTTTGGACTCCACATATTTTTCATCTCTTACTGAGGATGCTTGATCTTACTTGAAAAGCAAGACCGTGCTTGAATTCACCCTTCTGTTATTATAACCTAAATTGTCAATATTCAGCATGTCGGTGGGCAGAGCTTTTTGTTTCCTTGGTTTGTAAAAACGCACCACTGAAGTCCCTGTACAGCATTGCAGCTTCTGACAAGCTTTGTGGAGCAGATGATGTGATGCAACTGGAGAAGCTGAGAGGACACAGAGGATTCCCATACTGTTTGCTCTCACACAGTAGGGACAATCACAGCAACTCAGTACCTTAAATAAAATGAATTTCACACTTCAGGTCAGCGTGGAGTGAATGGCTGCTCCCATCTCCCTCCTGCCAGTGCAGTGAACCTGGGACAAAGATGCATTGCTGAGATACACCAAGGTAAGGGGAGCTTTTGTTTCAGTTTCTGCTAAAAAAATCAGCAGAAGTAGCCTGGGAATGCCACAGAATAAGGACAACACTTTCTGCATTTCTTTTCCCATCAGGAAAAATAAAAATACCAAACACCAACCAAACAAAACAACAACCCAGCTCAAATACCTCTCAACATTTCCTCTCTTGCTATGGCTTCTTCTCCAAACTAGATTCAGCACATGGCATTAAACCCATTTCAGAGCAGCTAAGTGCAATACAAACCATTAACCTGAAGGTGAGAAAAGCCATAGCCCATTCCAATGGGCTATTAGGTGCCCTGTGCTGAACACTTCAACAGCGATTAAAGTGTTACATTATTGAACATCACTTCTCCTACAAGAGTTATGCCATGTCATGTTTCTTTAAAATACCAGAGAAAGCCATACCAAAAAAAAGGCAGACTGTAGCCATGGAGAGGAATACAGTCAAATAGACATCAGGGAAGAACCAAAGCAAGCAACAAGCCACCTTTCTCATCACTACTTCTTCATTAGATTTCTTAGCCATTTGTAGATGTGGTTCTCCAGTCTACCCCACCACCACTGGTTTGGTTTTTTTGATGAAGTGAAGAATTCAGAAGAAATATTAAGTCTGTTGGGTTTTTAAAAAAAAAAAAAATGCATAGCAAGAACTGAACTGCTCTCAGTTCAGATGGCACATACAGGGACCAGCCCCTACTCTGTATCTGCCCGTTGACAAGGGGGAGCCTGGTACACTTTATTGACTAGGATCCTTTCACACTGTGGAATATCCCAAGCCTTTGCTGCAGCTAGAATAGTCTTATTTGTATCCCCAGGACACAGGATTAATCGTTTTTAGGGTTCAGGATTCCAGACTCAGCTGATGAGAACCACCACAGGGTCCACGTGCAGATGGGCCATGTCCTGATGCACTGGTTATGGTAGATTTGAACATGGTAGGAATTTCCTGCAATGAAAGAGCAGTTGCAAGCCTTGATTTTTTAAAGGGAATAAAGTGACTGTAACAGGGCTCTGCAGACAGTGCTCCATAGAAAAGCCACTCTCCAGGGGGCTGCTTGTCTCCCAGCTTTCTTCCACCAGCAGAAATCCCTGCTAGCAAAGCTTCCATCTGAGGAAGACTTCTGAAAGATAGAAATGGGTCATCTTCCCTCCCAAACACTCAGGCCTTTCCTGCCCTAGATAACCACTTAAAAGCATTAGGTGACAAAGGTTTTGTTGCCAAGCACTGCAGAAGGTCCAAGGGACTTGTCTTCTGGCACCTCTGCCAGTAAATGAATGAGTGGCATAACAACATGACAAGGGATTTAAAAAATTCTTTCCAGACACTGCCTGGGGGTGCTTTTGCTATGATACGCAGGCTGGGAGCGCTGCTGCTTATGAGGTGCCACCTTCCCACATTTCCTTGTTTTACAAGAAATTGATTTCTCTGGTTAGTGAATCTTTAATGTTACAAAAGGAAGGGAGACTGTAGTAGTGCTGGAACACTCTTCTTGGACACCACGATGAAGACGACTGCCTATGGTTGAGTGTTCACGTTGTTCCTGGACCTGCCTTTGCGTGACCAGTCACTCAGATCAGGGGAAAAAAAAAAAAAAAAAAAAAAAATCACTTTCAGCAGGAATAGACAGTGTGAAGGTTTTGGTTATGAACATTTCATGCTGGGAAATGCTAGGAGGGGAAATGAAGTCAGAGGGGATGGACAAGACAGGTCATCTGGGCAGGATGGGACAGGCAGGTCCTGGTCTCTTCCCTCCCAGCTGTTTGAAACATGGCAACACTTTCCTCAAGAACATGTAGGAGCCCTTCAGTGACAGCCCACAGCACGTTTCAACCTCCACCAGCTGAAGCTACATTATCAATGGCTGTCTCCTCACTTCCAGTACCTGCCACTGTAAATCACACCCCAGAGCAATGCTTAAGAGAAGGCATCTAAATCACAAAATAAAACAGGTCAGAGCTGCAATTATGATCAGTGAAGCAGGCATCAGTATGTTGTGCATAATTAAAAATGACTGTAGGACTTCTCTATAAATATCAGCCAGAAAAGTGTCTCTTTGTGTGTGGGCATAAAAATGAGATGCAGAAAACAGCCTGCTCTGATGTGACAACATGACCTTGGAACAACTTTGTTGCCTCCACACCAGAGTTATTACACTGTTGAAATGTCTGATTGTGTCCCTCTTGCCATCGGCAGCAACCAAGCCTTTGCAGCAATAAACGTGTAACGACTAACAGTTCAATAAAGATCCAGAGATAGACTAATTTTGCAGTGACTGCTGCTCCTTGAAGTTCTCTAAAGCTGCATTTCCAAGAGCAAAAGCTCTTGTTTTCTCCTTTAAAAGTCTGAACTCAGCTTGGAGATGAAATCCACTCAAGATGATAAATGGATACCATGCAAACTTGTCTTACACACGTCTTTAAATATTTTACTTACTGCTCATCAATCTTCCCCATCTATGCAGCATTCTCAACTACTTTGCAGTAAGAAAGCCAATTCCTTCGGGGAATTTGGGAAGGAAAACACATTCCCACTCTTCTCAACACTATGATGACAGTAAATATGGAAATGTTAAATCAAGAGTGGTGATAAAGCAGAGAGCTGCTCCAGATCACTGTGTTATTGCCAGGCAGAACTGTAGGGCACGGGCTGGCCCTTGCTGGTCCCACAGGTAATGGGCAAATCCACATGGCACAATCTGGATCTTGTGAATCCCAGTATTTGCACAGTTTCATTGGAAAGAAGCCAGAGCCAGCGAATCAAGTCTGAAATGCTATGGGCAAGCTCCATTACAAAACTTAACTGATGAATAACATCACTATTAATGGGCAACACAAAAGGAGTATTTCTATTACCAGAGACAACCCAAAGGTTTGGCAAGTGACAACATGCACAGTATGTTTTTATTCAAAGCTATTTCAAAACACAAATACTTCAATCGATAATCACTCATCTCCCATTCAATAACCCAGTAATCCCCTTTTGTCCAGCATAATGCCTAGACATATTTTTATTGACCCAGTAGTAAACTCATAGGACGTACCATTCTTTGACTACTAATGACCGGGTATATTTCTCCCTGCAGTCAAGTATTTATCAGGCAGAAGGCAAATATGTGATTCATTGACTCATAATACATTACAGATAAATAATAATGAAAGACCTATGCATCATTCTTGTCAATGCACTGAGATTTGCTGAATGCACAAAGGTTAGGGGGAAGAAAAAAAAAATAATCAGAAGCGTTAATCTGCAAGAACGGGGAATAGATATTGAGGCATAAACTTACTAGGGGGCTACAGGGACCCTGCCACCAAGACCAAAATATTAGCACTAGCCAATACACAGCCTGGTCTTGCGTCCAGAAATGTAGCGTCACCGCATACTCCAAATGAAATGCTCCAAACTACCCCACAACCCGAGGTGTGGTTGCAAAATATATATTGAGGAGGAAAAAATTAGGGGATTTAAGGAATTCAAGGAAATTTCTGTGGATCTTTCACAAGCTGAATGAGGAATAGAGTATTGAATAAATTAATCCATATAAATGTTTTTCTTTATGAAATATTAATATGCTGGCCAGCTTTCAAAATCCACAAATTAAACAAAATAAAAGCCTGCAATGAACTGAACTGGAACACTGTGAAAAATAGAAAAAAAAAATAAGGAGGAAACAGTTGTTATTCTCAAATCACTCAAATATAGATCTTCCTTATAAAGAATAATGGTGTATCCAAAACGGTCATCTCCTTAAAATAAGCTATATAAAGCACTAAAAGGAGAAGCACATAATCCATGACATTGTTGCAGCATTGTCAGGTCACCATTTTCTTTTTAAGGTGTTATACTGCTTGAGCTTCTGTTGGGAATTCTCCCTAATAAATTCCCTTTTTATGTCGCTTTTCAAGACTGTCATTTAAAGTATGCTACAAAAAGATTCGGAGATCTTCTGGAACAACTACATGGAGCTGGCAATCCTCATCAGAGAGAAGCACAGCAGCTCCCTGTCAGATGCCCCACTTGAACAATAACTAGTTTTGGTGCATGACAGAAGTCAGGGAGTCTAACGAGCCCTCTGGATGCTAATGCACTCCAGGTTCAGCTCCTCTAGTGCTCTGGGAAACCCATGGGGTGACTGGGAGAGCCCCTCCTAGCAAGTAGGATTTGGACAAACCAGGGAGACAGAAGGACTTCAGCTGCTGCAGTGGAAAGTGTTGATGGGGCACAGTTATCTCTAAGAGTTTGTCCCCTATAGAGGGAAAGGATCCCTCTTAAACCATTCCTGCTGCCTTAAGCTTAGACCTGAAGGAAACCTATTCTGTAGCAAAGCAGATAGGGCATATTCTGTTAGCTTAAGGGCTTAATGCTACAGTGTTTGAACTTGTTCTTCTCAGATATATATACATATAGGTTATGTATGTGTGTAGATATGTCCATATATACATCCACACGCACATGTACACATCTCACGTACCTTGACTCCGCTTCACAAGCCTGGTTATATACGTGCTCTTGGCCTTCGTTCAGGTCAGCACCGGATGCTCCTCCTTCACACGCGCCCACACGCACAGAGCAGGCAGCCAGTTCTAGCACAACATACGTGCAGCATTTCAACCCCCCTCATGATGGGAGCAGAGATAGATCACAGGGAACAACTAATGTAAGTTTGCAAAATACTAGGCCAATGCCATTATAACCTAACACTGTGCTAAATAAAGTGGAAGAAATGTTCTTAAGTCTCAGCCTCCACAAGGCACGATTTCCAGAGAGCCGACTGGTACAGCTCACGCAGCAGGCTGGCTGAGCCCGGCTGTCTAACAGCGCTGCCTGTGTTTTACCAGGTCACCTATCTCCTGTTGCTCAAACTCAGAGGAAAAATGAGATCTGTCTGCTCATACATTCTTCTGTCAAAGCCTGTTAACTCCCCATCTGCCCTCCTCCGTATCCCTCACCCTTGCAAGAGACAAACTCCATTCAAGGCAACAAAGAAAGCTCATTTCCTTTGAACTTATTTACAAGTTTTACCATTAAACTTGCCCACATTATGCAAGCAGCTTGCAATCTTCCCTAATTCTCCGACTTTAATTATATAATTGAACAACCTAAAAACTCATTTTTTCCAGGAAACATTAAACATTACCATCTTAATGAAATTCTTAATGAAACGGTCCTCTCTGCATGCAAATGACTGGCACTGGATTTGCTTATCACACTGATAGACAAAAGGACAAATGCCCTTCCTTTTGTCACTCATCAAGAGTGACAGCCCTTTCTAGATGACACTCCTCCTAGATGGATGGATAACGTGGACAGAATCACGGACAGGAGGAAGACGTAACAGGGAAGGGTGAGTAAGCGGCCAGGAAAGATCAGGAAGTGTGAATAAACCCACAACAGATCCACAGTCAATGCCCTTAAGCTCAGCTAAATTCAGAGGGGCTCTACTTCAGCTGAGCTTTAACACCTGGGAAGTGAAGAGCCATAGCTGGGGCTGGATGGATGAAACACCCAGTGGTCTCAGAAGGGGTCCTGTTGCAGCCATGCACTGTGCTGCTGCCCAGAGTAGGGAAAAAATACTGGGCATTCTAGATACTTGACTTCTATAAACTCTTTCAAGATATGTGGCTCACTTTTGCCACCTCAAACATCCTCCTTGTGACTGATGTCTTTATCTCAGGCAGTCTCTTTGCCCCAGGCCCCCCTGCTGCAGACACGTCCTCAGCAACAGCCCCATGCTGGGAGCCCTTGTTCTCCCTCAGATGACCGGACACATGCCCATCACGGTCTCGCAGCACAGAGGGATGTTGGCATAGCACAGAGGGATGTTGGCATACCAAGCAGCTGTACTGCAGGGACCCAAGATGTCTGCAAGAGTGAAGACTCCAGGACAAACTGTAAAAGAGCAGGGGGAAGACAGAAACAAGTACTAAACTTCTAACGTATCTCCCATCACCCCTCTCACCTCACCAGTCCTCTCTACTGTACCAGCTGTGTGGGAGAGGAGCATCCATCCCCTACCAATAGTATGGAGGTGACCTCTCTGGTCCCATGTCCTCTTTTGGTGTCCTCCAGTGACACAGCTGCTGCTGCTGCTCTCCACAGCAGACCTCTGAGACACCAGCCTGGCCATCACTCCAAACACAATACCAGATTTAATTTACATGCTGCGGTACTGTTGTCCTACTACAAAGCCCATTCTGCTCCCTTTGAGTGTTTTCTTGCAGGGTTTTTTTAGGCAGCTGATTCCTTGTGCAGTACCAAGCTCTGCCCAATTGAAGAAATTTTTGTCACGAATATTTCAGGTGCATCCATTCCTTCACTGTCACTTAGTGACCTCTAGTTCTTGTTTTTGATACCAGTTCAAAGACACAAGGAACACCTTTCATTTTTATTCCCATCAAAAACACATGTAGTTCAAAGACATGACCTTGGTGTCTGTGCTTCTGCAAACACCACCAGCCTCAGTGCTACACCAAAACCCATGCCACCAAATGAGTTTGCTCAAGTCACTTCTAAATCTAATGCTTTCTAAATCTAATTCCCACAGATCAAGAGCAGAATAGTTTTATTCAATAAGCATTAATTAGTTATTTTTTTCTCCACTCTCCTGCTTCACTGCACTTTTAGTGTCCTATCCCTTTAGCCCACAGATACTCTTCACCATGTTGCAGCTCCCAGATTCTCCTGATTATTTATTGACAATAAAACTCAAGCCCCAGATGTCTTCCCCTGATTTACACTCAGATCTGAAATTATGTGGTACATGGTCACAGTAAACTTTAAAATAAACAGAAATAGTTGGGGTTATTAATTTAGAGGGAAAGAAGGAAAACCTGAAGAGGTGTCAGTGTCCTGACACCACCCTAACCAGAAGATCGTGGGGGGAGGGGGGTGGAACCGCAAATAATTTGAACAATTTGCAAGACTTAAAGATTCCAGTAGCATTTTGGAGGTGGGGGTCCAAAATGGGGGACCCTGTGGGGTCTCTGCTAATGGCATTCTGCTGCCTCAGATTCTTACTACTGTCAGCTGAATGTCTGACATTTTTTAAGACATGAGGGTAAAATGGTCGCTTCCATTTCAAGGCTAAAATATATAAATTTTTTAAGTCAGCTACAAATATTTGACAAGCTAATTGCTTGGTATCATTAGCAGATAGAAGAATTAATGTTACTTAGGTCATATGTCTAATGTGGGTGAATTTCTTACACTGCTTTGAAGCAAAAGGTTGGGGAGTCTTGCTTTGACAAGTTCCCCCCACCAATCTTGATTTCTCAGCTAAAAACATCTTCTGAGCTCTCCCCACATTTGCAAATAGGTTCTGTTTTCTAGCTCCCCATCTTTCCTTAAGGTATTACTCCCCCAGCTACAGCCCTACCCAGCGTTGCACCAGGACATTAGCTGTGTTGGTAACAGAAATCGTTTTTTAAAAATCTGGTAGGCAAAGAGGTTCTTGATACTGTGTTGGCTTACAGTCCTAACCAACAACAGGAATATCCTAACTCACAATTAACACAGTCTTAGTGCTCAAACAGTCCAAATGAAACCAATTGATATATTTGCCCAGCAGAGTAAGAAAACATCCACAAAGCACAAGGGATCAAAACGTGGCCCGCAAGGCCCAAATCAACTCATTAAAAAAATAAATGGGAGTAATTCCATGGGCCTCAGTGGGAATTCAATCCAGTGTACAGCTTATAAAGCACTTTCACCAACTGCCTTTCATTCGAGGCTCTCTACAGGAGAGGTGCATCATTATTTGCTGTAACCCCAGAACCTTCCCCTGTTCTGGTTTGTTTTTCACTATATGATTCATTCCACTCTCTCAGCGTATTCCCTAGTTGGGCGTTTTTGTCCTTGGCATTGTTTTCTGTCCTTTGCATCCTGCGTGCTGTATTCCTCAGCAATTATTTATAGAAGGGACTTATCCACCCCCAGATCCGTGCCCCCAGTTGTATGTCAGTACAGCTCCAGCTGTTTGTCTCCCAGGAATTCGATCACCTTTCTGCTCACGGACTGCAGCTTGACATACACAACAGCTCATCCTCTCTGCAGAAGCAGAGCTCCATCCTCCCAGATAGAAGATTTCCATTTAGCCTCCATGACAGCCATTTCCACATGGAGGTATGAACTCTAAATGGGTAAAAGTGGGGTCCTCAGAACCTACTTTTTAGTCTGTTAAACCTAGCACAACATTGAAATCCCACCTTACTCTAATATAAAATTTGGCTCTTTATTCATCCCAGCAGAAAGCCTTATTATTTCCAGCACAGTAGCATTTGTGATGACAAAAAAGAAGCTCAAATTGCTCAAAATCACACATGTTTGAACACACCAACCTGAACACAGGGACAGACTCAGTCCCACTTTGCTACACAGACTGTGGTTTGTTCTTCTGCCCTGTCTGATTTTCTCGATTACCTCTTCCTTTCCCTTTTCCCTCTAAGCTTCTTTATTTGTAAAGGAAGGAACAATTTTTGCCTTGCTCAGTGGAAAGTCTGCAGTGACAGGGCGAAGGGAACCCTTTAGCAATGGGAAGGGGAGGACAGCCACGTGCCTTCAAGATGCACCACAAGTGCTGACTCTGCTCCTGAAAGCCAGGAACAGCCCCCCGATCACGCTCTGTAGCTTTGACCAAGAAGGATGCCCTTTCCGAAGAAGGCATATTGATGAGAAGCGACCATCCCATCGCCACCCCCCTTGGCAAGAGGTCACTGCAAAACTTCCTCTCCTCTCACTCACATCCGTCTCGTTGATTCTGCAGAAATTCTGCAGATTACAGCAGAGCAACTGTATTAATCCAGCTAATGAGAACGTAATGTTTCATTGCTGACTTCCACAGTCACTTAAATCTATCCTTATCTAATTAATTTTGCAAAGCAAAAAGTGACTGGCCAAATAAACTCCACCACAGCTTGACAGCCAGTAAAATTATATGAGTTAATGTTTGTTCAGAAAACAGACCAAGAAAGTGCAAAGGGGGGCAAAGAGGAAAGGATGAATAAACTACTCAATACATGATTGACTTCTGGGCAGCCATGGCACGCTTTGGCATTGCTTTTCAGTTAACAAGGACAGGCGCCTGCGTGGGCTGGCACAGCAGTTTGAGCCCAGGTTTGAGCACAAGTACCCAGACCTTGACCACTGGTGTTAGAGGAGTGACTCGGTCACAGCAGTAAGTTTCCTGTCCCTTGGAAAACCAGCGACCAGCTGCAGAGGCAACACAGGTATAGCCACCAGCACCCACTGCTACCCACACACAGGGGCACATGAAGACATGGTAGAGGTTTGCTAGAATTACATTTTCAGTAATTTACTTGCAAAGCCTTGAGCTGGAGCAAAAAAAAAAAAATGCAATCTTTCTATTTCCAAAGAAATATTTTGCATGCCTTGTCCACACAAAAGCCAGCAAATTGCCAGTCCTACCTTTTCTCATTTAGAGAGGCAGCACGTCCGAAAGCACTCAGAAGTCAGTGAAGGGAACAGACTTCATTAAAGGGGTAATTAACAAAGCTATTCCCCAAAACTTTGCCCTGAGCCTGGGATGGGTAAGGCAGGTGGTTGTGCAATTGCCTATTTCATAAGGTACCACTGCGGGCTTTAAGCAAGAAGCAAAAGGATAACACATTAGGTTCTCAATCCAGCGAGTCTTACTTGGATAAAATGAACGTTTATTTTAAGAAGGAATGCAGGTTGACATCTGAAAAGGCCAAAAAAACCCGCAGCTGACCCACTGTAGCTCTGTAGAAGTGTTACCCCTATCATCCTGCTACCAAAAGGCACAGAGGCTTACAAGTGACAAACTGAATATAGCTGAGCTACACAGACCTGAGGCAGCCACAGCCCATCTTGGGGAAACAAAATTAAACAACATTAGCAATGACCCATTTCCTCACTCGTCAGGGACCGGAGGAGCTAATCTGGCACTGGGAGGAAACATGCTGGGGGTTTTCCCACACGGAGAGATTGCTCACTGCCAACACACACGCTTCCACTAATCCACCTCGCCCCAAAATGGTTGGGCATTTCTGTTTAAAGAAGTGGGAATTAAAAGAAGGAAGCCTGAAATCCAACTGACTTGAAATTAAACTGGCAGGGAAAGCAAGCTGCTGAGAAACAGCAGCTTGCTCTGGAAAGAGATGCAGAGCTGCTGTGGGTCAGGGGCAGTTGTACAGGGGGTGTAGCAGTCACACCCCAACACGGGGGTATGCTCATTTCTGGTTTGTGAGTTTGGGGGGTTTTTAAGTGAAAAATGAATTCCTTCCCTGTTCACCTCTAAGGGAACGAGCTTAAACATAACTTTAGCCATACAGATAGATCTTTCACTTGTGTTGTGGGCAAATGTTTTCACTTAAATAATCTAAACTGCAGTGACAGCGGTTGCAAGTGTTTGCTATCATCCTCTCCCCCTCACTCCCCCTGCCACACTTTTACTTGCCTTGCCTAAATCTACAGCCATTTGTATCCTATTTGCTACCAGTTACATTTGCCCACATTTTCCCTTAAAAAACAGAAGCCAGCTCCTCAGCCAATGCTGACTGGCAGAGATCTTTGACTGTAATCAAAGCAATACTCATTTATTCCAGCTGAGGATCTGACCCCAGGACTTCCAGTGCTTGAGCTGTAATAGAAGTAGAATCAGATCAGGTCATTACATGTTTGGGAGATGTCCAAGACACTTTCAGGTGCTACAGAAAGCAGTGCCAGTAATTCTGCAGTTCATAAGGTTTTTTCCCTTCTCTGAATCAAATGGGGGTGATCAGTACAGTGGGTATGGTGCACAGGGATCTTATCCAGAAAGCTTACTCTTTTAATTAACATTCATGCCAAGATCCACCATAAGGTTTAGTTGTAGGGTTAGGAGTCCAGGGACACACACCAGTCCATTTTACAATTCAAGGCTTATTTGCATTCAGGTTTTTTGTTTTCAGTCCAAAAAGCAAGAGAGACCCTGTAAGTCAGACAGTCTGGTGTGGTACTGCTGCATAGGCCAAGACCTTTAGTATGTGTCACTTTTGGCAAACAGAGCTATCTCCAGATCCAAATTTGGACAATTAAGTTAAATTTGAAAGGAAGTTAAAACTACCCAAAAAAATCCAACCAAAGCAAACCACAGACACAAGAGAGAAGACACATTTCACATCCAAGCATCCAAAGAAAGGTGGAGTTTTCGTTCTCCCTTTCTTCCTTCAGATTGCACAATTTTATCATGTTTTTTCCCATTTCTCTGTAGGAAAGACTGCCCAAGACAAGATGAAGAAAGGACACCAGACACTACCTGATCATATCTTGAACAACCACATTTCCAACAAGAACATGTAGCAATTACATTCAAGACCCTGAAGGACTGCCTTCCTTGATATACATGGTCCAGTCTGTAGTAGACTATTCTACAGTATCTTTGGGGTTTGCCCAGGGTAGAATTTAAGGGGATAATAATGATAGTCTTCCCCAAACAGAGTTATGTCTGGCTATGGGACACTGGATGTTCTGCCTAACCCCATCTAGACAGAAGTCTGAAAACCCTCCCTGCAACATTAAAACACTTAAAACTGCCACTTCAACTCTACTTGACTACTCTCACTAGAACAGGCCACTACTATTTGCTTAATAATTTGTTTGCAAGACAAACAAAGAGCAGCGCAAGATGACAGTAACACAGAAAACAGCCTCAAACCGGAGAACTGTACAATATGTAAGTGCATACACGTACCCGCAAAAAGTCTGACCCAGCAGACACTGGCAGCAGTTTTTCCTTACAGGAGGAGAATTCAGCCAAAACCTGACAAATATAATTAACAGGTGAGGAAAGACATGTCCAAGAACAAACCCGTTTATTTGTATAGTTATTTTGCCATTAAGATGATGTATTCTGGCATAACTTGCCATACCCACCATTTCTGCCCCTCTCTTCAGTGCCTCTGCAAGTCTCCCTGCTAGACCAGGAATAGGAACACAGCTCTTTTTCTGAGCAATCTCATTTCTTTCTTTGTTTGTCTATTGCTACTAATGTCTTGGGTTAACTAATTGAATTCATGTTGCTTAATTGAAACATGTTAAGAGCAGTGCCTGTTTCTAATGCAGCAGGAGGGGAAAAAACCCAAAACAATGAGTTTCAGAGCTGTCTGCATTTGTTGGCAGTATTTTTTTTTTCCTAACCTTGATGTAGAATAGGATGTTCAGAACAATATTATGGAGACTATTTGAATTTCTACCTAAGAACAAGAGAGAAGATATTCCTTTTGTACAACAACATTTCTGTAAATTTTGTTTAGCTTGCGTGGGATACAGTTAATTACAGTAATTTATCAAACTGGCACAAGGTAGTATTCACACACAAAGTTTTTCCTGCAGTCAGAATCCTTAGTTTTATATGAGACTGGTTTGTGCTAATTGAATTTTCACTTGGGTAGATAAAATCTTTAACAACTCTGGAATAACTAAATGCTCTTTGTTCAATGATGTGGATCAGAATGATTTACAGCACCTTTCACATAATCATGCTAATTTTGCTTTCATATGATTAATTAAAACAATATGTTCGTTCTTCGTAAAATAGAATTAGAGCACCCAAGGAGACAGGTTTTATTGCAAACTTCTTTTTTCTGGTAATAAAAGCAATTTTCACGCACCATCTTTTTGGAAAAGTTAAGTAAACACGCTTAAGTGGGCAAGAAAACTGCAGCTGGGGTCAGATCCTTTCATGGTGAGGTTTAGCCGATTGCACCAAAGATGGTCTAGCCCTAGTGCTGTGAAGCAGAGCACAGCCAGCATGAAGTTGGCCTGCACATCCGAAAAGCAGAAGTCCCTTCCCACTGCCATAGTTTCCCATAGACAGGCTCTCTCTCATCACATCCAGAACCAAGCTGAAGGACATACCTCTAACAAAACAAAAACTCAAATGCTAAATTGGATAATGCCTGTGGTCCAAGCTCTGGATTCAGCACAAATCTTTCAGCACCATTCAAGCACACCTAAAAGGATTAGATTATCTGACTGTGGTGGTCATGCTGAGTCTGACCAACAAGTTGAAAAAAAATAAGGCAGACTTAAATGGCCTTTGAGAAATCGTCTGGTAAAGCAAAGCTTATGTGCTGACTCCTTGGCTCACCACTCAACTGTGGGAATGCAAAGCACCACGGAGCCCTGCAGCTATTGATGGGTACACGGGTCACCTCGGCTCTCCTACGCCAGGTGGCTTTTGGTGCAATACTGGTATTTCAACAAGCTCAGAACATCACACATTGTTAGCAGCATTAAAGCGACACACCTCATCACATTGGTGCTGGGTAATAGAAAAGAAAGCAAAAGGGAAAAACAACAGTAAAGAAAAACTTCTGTGAAACCATGGAACATGTTTTCTATGATCGATCTCACCACAGCACCATGACTCTACTCCTTTGATCAGAGGCTGTGCAGGCACCACTGTATTAAAATTCACTAAAGAAGAATGCAAGTGACTTTCAGGTCTCATCAAGAATGCAAGGAGGAATCATCTTCTGCCACCCATATTCAGCAACTTCCCAGGCACAAGGCTTACCCGCTCTTGGTTAAGTGACTACTGAGAGCCACCGGTGAATCTTACGTGGGTGCAGTGACTGATGGTATGAACAAACGACAAATTTTAACAGGCAAAGACCTGAAACCATCTAGTTGCAGATGATCAAGTTCAACACAGGTTAATTCACCCAGAAAAGAAACCATGCTGAGCCAGTGTCAGGCAAGAGCAGCACACCACGCTATTTTACAGCCTTTAAAGCAAGCAAAGGGTTTCTGCCTGGTGCTGTAACCTCACAGGCAGACACATCACAAGCTCCTTGCACTTTCCTAACAGACATAAAAAACAGAATGTAATTTGGGGTCTGTGGCAAGTTCTATGGCATTTAAGTAAGAATTGGGATTTAAGCAAGAAATTCAAGCAGCAACAGGGACGTAATAAGTGCCTGTGTGCACTCAGTTATCACTGCCCTGGGTGGTCTGGGAACTCCCCAGCTAATCTCTACCTAGAGGCAATGGACCACTTCACAACAAAGCCATTGACTGCTACAAGAGTGGGAATTTTGGACAGTGCTGGAGACCACAGAATGATCTGGGTTGGAAGGGACCTTTAAAGATCATCTAGTCCAACCCCTCTGCTGTGGGCAGGGACACCTTTTGATAGACGTGCCCCCAGGCAGCTCCTGCTGTGCACAGATCAACTGATGGACACCACTCTTCACCTCAGATGCACAGATTAACCCCCTGGGTGGAGAGCCTGACAGTCCCCAGCAGTTTCTGCTGCTGAAGTGACCAAATTGTACACAGGTAACTAAACTGTCAGTAGAAACTGTTCCTGCAGATACAGAAGTGGTCTCTTAGGACCCATGCAGAGCATGCGAGTGAACTTGACAGGGCTTTGCTCTGTGTGTTGAGTACCAAAAAATAAACTGTTTTATAGTTATTTTTTATTGTTCCTTCCAGTTTTTATTATTGTGCCTTGGCAGGGTTATTTAGATCTCCTTAAGGTAAATACTGATGAAATACCCCAGATAATGACACCTGTTATGAGAAAGTGGTGAAGTGGATCCCATGGGGGGCTCTGGAGGAGAGGCAGGTGCTCTGGCTGGCAGCAAAAAGTGAAGAGGGATCCTCAAGAGATGCTCTAATAGCACCAAAGGGGTAATTGTGCAACCTGATGCATGAGAATGTAGATTCACAACCATCATTACCATTACTGGCAATCATGTGGATGGCTAAACTCCCCATATAGAGCACTGAATATTTACCTCCAAGCGCTCCCTCCTGTCTTATTTCACTTCAAGCCTAGATCGAGGTGCTGGACAGGAAAGGTTAACCCAACTCAAAGTTTCAAATGCACTAAGGTCATAGTGTCACATCTCTGACTACAGGCCTGGATTTAAGACTTTCTCTAATGCATGAAACAGTGAAGGAAAGCCTATAGTGTTGGGTTTCTTTTAGTTTAACCACTTAAAAATATTCAAAACAAGCGAAGTTTATTTTTGTCCATCACCCAAAGATCTCAAGTCACTTTGCCTGAAGTATCCATGTGTACCAGCAAAAAGAAATCCCTCAACTGTCAAATGTCAGGGAAAAATAGATTCAGGTGGCATGGTTTCTTAAAGGAGATATTTTAATCAGAAAGAGTATAATCCATTCCAGACAGAAAACCAATGCAAAACCTAGAGTCACCCAATTACACCCAACTTTGAGGACTTGCATGCTGCATAGGATTCTCTACAATAAAGGAGAATTCCATCTTCTTTTTAAATAATTCTCTGGTAATGGTCAGTTTATTGTGCACAACCTCCCATAACATTAAGAGGTTGAGGGTTTCTACCCTGACCTGAAGCATACCTGTGTTCAGATGCAAAGTACACTGTAAGAGTGAACAGCTACAGCTTTTCTGCTTGGACCTATATTGCTCATTGGCACTGTCAGAGACAGGAAAAAGAAAGGGAACCCAGGGAAATACAGCAGAACCCTATGGCAGTCCAAGAAACACAAGTCCTAGAGTTGGTTAATGACAAGGAGTTACTGTGCCATTCCTCCAAGTAGATACAAACAAGGTGAACTGCCCAGCAAAAACAGAAAGTCAGGTAGGGCTACACATACATCTATCTAATCCTTGGAGCTCAAATATCAAGAAATACTATCGTGACAGAAAGCATTTCAAGAAGGTAACCCACCAACCACACCATACAGAGAAACCTGCATAGAGATATAAATATAAGGAGAGTGAAGATCAGTCAAAGCAGTCACTTGGGGGTGTGGGGGGGCAGGAATCAACACTGGACAGATTGAAACAGAATATAACTAGTACTTGAACCTGACATCAATGCTAAAATATAGCTGCAAGTGCTAGATAGAAAACAAAACGCCTTCTGGAAAGCAATTGTGAAAAATTTAGGTATCAAATACAGACAGTCCATCAGCAAGTAAAGGAACTCAATAAATCAATCAAGTTTAGGACAAGCTGCTTATAGCTGGAACAAGCACATCCACTGGTGCAAGGAAACACGAGCACTCCTAAAGAGCCTAGAGAAGGCATCTTCTCAGGAAGGCAGTGCAGTTGATATGGATACTAAAGTGGAAATATTTAAACACAGTTCTGATTCCTATAAAAGGGTGAGATGCAGAACAAGCCAGCAAAAAAAAATAAAAGGAAAAGATTTGCATACATGCATTTCTGTACCTATCAAAAAGTCTCCAAGGATGACTGTACAGGGTCTCTCTAACAAAATAAGTAGTAAACTCAGGGATACTTTAGCTGGAAGAGAACCTCTCAGCACTAGAGTAAGTTTGACAATTGCAGGGAGCATGGCCTCCCCTTATTCTAGTAATCTGTGGGCTAAAATATTTATATTGATTGTAAATAATTAGAGAATATCTTTTACCTATACCTACACCTGTCAGACTGTCACTGTTTTGCAGAAAGACAGATACCCTACTGGAGTCAACAAAGTATCCATGATTGTGTTTTAAAGCCATATTTGAGTTCTAGAGTGAACAAACTTTTAAAAACAAACAAGCACACCTCATGTGTATGGCTTTTCCAGGAGTTCTGGCAAACAAGTGGTTAAAGCCCAAGGCACGTGCAAGCCTGCACTATCTGTAACTACAGTAGCAGTCACACTGGTTTTGATGGAACAGCCACGAGCTTTATGGAAAGTGCATTTATTTTGTTGTATTAGGCACAGAAGACAGTGTCTTCTCAGGAACTGGTTAGAGACCCTGCAGTAAAACAGCTTTTGCGTGATTAAAAGACAATCACTATACTCTCTGCTGCAACTATCTCCACATCTCAGCTTGCTTTCTCCAGCAGACAGAAGGGTATATGGTTATTTAAAAAATTTCTACCACTACAAATAACTCATTGTGCACACAGTTGTCTCCAGGGCAGAGGATGAGCAAAACAGCAAACTGCATGTGACAGGTCACTTAATGCATTTCATGGCGATGCTTAGGGCTGTAGTCAAACTATCTACTATCAGACTCTAATTTAGGTGTCATGACTACTTCTCTTCAGTGGCTGATGAACGAGTTGTTGTCTTGGAGCCTTGGCCAGTTCCTGGTCTTAACCTCTCCGTGCTCTCTGGAGCTCATGTGATACGGCTGCTGTGGCAGGTAAAGGCAGCTGCCCTTTGATTATGCCTCATCTATGCTATTGTTCTGAGGGCACAATAAAAACTTCCTCTAGAAAAGCATGGAGAGAACAGGCTGCTTCTACCTAAGGGTGGTCTGGACACTGCCGGTGGTCAAAGAGCGTCATCGGTCTGTCTGTCCTCTGGCCGCCTCCACCACAGTCCCGCTGGAGCCAGAGCGGGCTGCGTGCTGCACGCCACTGCCACCTCCTCCAGTGATTGGCATTTTCTGCTTCTGTAAAATTAATTTGATGACTGAATTAAACTAATAATTGCTTCATTTCCAAATATGGTCTCCGGGTGCACTTGACTTAGAACATGCTTCTCTTGGGAGGTACCAGGGAGATCTAGTTGTATTACTTATGGAATCTGGGCTAGTTTAATTAAATTTTGATGGGAAGTGTGCGATTTTGCAGACAGTAGCTGTCTGTTTCTTCTGTAGTCAGGGCCACACACAGTTGCTGATATCTTTCCACTTTCCCCTGTGATGTAAGAGATGATAAAGGGCCCAATTAATAAAGTCACCTTTAAAAGGGAGACCTTCTGTTAATGGGAGAACCAAAAGTGATTCACCATTTGGCAGAATTCTGGTTTCCTTATTCCTATCCTATCAACCACTCACCCACTCACAATATGCCTCCTGAAAACAACTGAACGCTGAGAAAGTCCATATGTCCACACTTTCACAAAGTCTTTCAAAGCAAGGTAACGATTACAAGCATAATGAAAGGTGACATCCTGAAATTGTGCCATTTTCCTCTTTCACTGAGCATCACCTCTAGTTCCACATGCTCACATCAGAGCTCACCAGCCCCTGACCACTAACACTGACAGCAGCAACAGGGCATTTGCATCCTGCATCAAGAACCTGGGAACTTGAGTGCTGACAATGCAGAAATAATACCAGAGTACATAATAATAAATAGTTGTTTCAAAAGTAATCCTGTGCTGTGCAGACAATTAAATTCAATTTTCCACTCAGTGTGTCACAGACCTCCAACCAGGAGCATCTCACTTGCTTCCTGCAGTTCAACCAACATCCAGACTGGCCTTGAAGTCATTGCTAGGGCTTTTAGCAAGCTCCCCAGGGAAGGCTGCTCCTCTTCTCTCTCTGCCTTCAACTCCTTACAGAAGAGGACACATATTTTGTTTCTTGCCCTCTGTCTTGGCTACCCAGATCCTTTTTTGCTGCAGGTCAAACCACTGTTCACTGTAGGTACACAGAGAATCCAGTACTGCAAAATAAATGGAGGCTCTGATTTCACATGGGATGAGATACCAACGTGACACAAGCAAAATGAAATTGAGCCAGTCAGCATGCTGAAGCAAGGTGAAGAGTATCATCTCATCCCCACAGCTCACAAGAAATCCTGACAGGCACTTCAGTCCACAGAGCATGAAACACAATGGTAGAGATGTATCTTGGGGCTTGGGATTTACTCTCAAGAGCAAAGAGGTTGAGTTCTGCTGAACCATGCCTAGCTTTAAACAGCATGGAGAATAAGTAGAATCACCTTGGCTGCTTTTTCCAGAAAAAGTGCATCAGATCTAAGTCACTCTGAGGAAACCTCCTCAGAGAAAATTAGCCAGAGGAGGAGGAGGAAGTTAGGAAGTGAAGGTGGAATGGTTCTGCAAAAAATGAAGAGTTAAGAAAGAGCTCCCCAGAGCTTTGATTCATCCTAGAGATGAATGAAATGGTGGATTCTGGTGCCACTGTGAGATGCTGAGTGATTTTAACCCCACTGTTAATGTGGGTCATTTTCTATTATAACTGATAAGACTATCATTCCCATTTAAATCTACTCTACAGATACCAAACCAAGATTTATAAGGGATAACCTCAAACTCTCTCAAAGCACTGAATGGAGGAGCAGACACAAAGGGAACGGCACACAGAGCACCATGCCCAAGTCTGGCCTTGGAAACTCAGGCATCCTCTCCTGAGGCACCAGGGAAGTCTGTCATGGTCTGCCAGGGACTACGTGCACAAAAGCAGAGGGAGTTCAGGATATCTCCATGGGTTCTGGTGCCTTCACAGCAGAGTATCTCACCATGAAAACCTGCCAGTAACAGATGATTTTTGCACATAGTGCTCTCCTATTTATTACAGAATCACAGAACCATAGAATAGTTTGTGTTGGAAGGGACCTTTAAAGGTCAACTAGCCCACCCACGTCCCCTTCAGAGTCTCGAGGTAAGTGCTCATTCTGGACATTCATTTCTATTAATGAGGCTCAGGACCAGAAAATTCAAAACCAGAAGAATGAAAACACACCCAGCAGCATTCATGCGCATTGACAACAGCCAGCCTGGTATCTCGCAACTCCCCTTGGGACACAGGAGGGTTCGAAGGAGAAAAGCTTGATTCGGCACTGCTGACATTATAAGGCCTCTAGTACAATATTAAATTAGAGGTTTGGTACTCCCTCTAGGACCACATACTGTTATTTGTAATACAGTTGAGCTGCACTTAAAATGAGGACTTGTGAAAGGAATAGACTACCATAAAAAGAATTAATTTTCTGTACTCCAGATCAGAGCTGCAGCACTGAAGTGAGTCCTTTGGAAATGAATAACCGAAAAGCAATAAACCTATTAAAAGAATAAACTTTTACTGCACCAAAAGGGTGAAATAGTGACCTGTCACATGAATGGCTCAGTTAAATGAACACATTTTCTGTTTCGCAAATCAAAGTACATTTCCTAGGGAAATGGATCTTTTTTGAACAAATGCTTCTTTTAGGATTAGGCATGTTGGAACTGCAGCTTGACTTTACAACATGGCTGTGCATTAAGCACATTTTTACTAGAGCAAAGAAGTTATGGATGTAGTTTGTCAGCAAAAAATTAAAAGAGGATGATCAGAATAGTTTGGCATTAAAGACCGAGAGAGACTATTCTGCATGCAAAATGCTCTGGAGCTGCAGCTTTCAGTCTGTGGCGGAGTGATCATGTCCAGTGCCCTGTGTGTTGGGTGGAGGCACAGACCCCGTTTAAAGACAAGTGCTCCATTTCCCAGTGACTCTGTTGCTCTCGTCTGTTCTTTGCCAGTGACAGCGACAGAGTTTGCACCTATGGTAGGTTGCAGCAAGGGCACGTCCAGTTTATTTAAACCTCTGTCCCCTCTTCCCCAAGTTTCACAGCAGGAACTGACCACCTTCAGCTTCTGTCATAGGGACCTCCATCGGGTTACACAGGTCCTGTGCATCAGCTGTTCATCCATTCAGTATTCTCAGCCCCTCTGCTCCAAAAGTACATATACTTAGATAGAAGTCCTAGGGTTTGATGACAAAAAACCATTTGGCTTTCCTCCCAGCCTCATACAGACGGGTCAGATATTCATGATCCACCTATGCAGATGAAGGTAGGAAGCTCAGGCCTTTAAAAACAAACAAATCAGACATTTCTAGGAGCTGCAGTCTTCAGAAAGACATCGGACAAGGACTCAAAATGAAAATGGCAGAACCAGCAATGGTTACATGTACCCAAAACACCCCCATGGTGGTGAGAGGGAAATCTGCCTCACCCACAGCCCCCACAAATAATCATCCACTCCCTCCATTCTTCCATAATAACAAGGTTTTATTTACCTAAAAAAAAAAAAAAATATGTATTCAGATTTTGATGAGCTCTTGCTGCTTTTTAATCTGTCATTTAGGGAGTTGCTCTTGCAGGGAGTACGTGACACTGAGTGAGAGGCAGCAGTGCCTGACAAAACCTGACTTGCCTATTTTTATGGTGGCTGTGCTTGAGCATCCATCAGGTGCGCTGCTCACACAGCCCAGCCAGACACTACTTTCTGGCAAGTTTGGCAGACATCACAGCACTGTCTCTCACTTAGACTGAGCATTTTTTCTTCTCTTACTACCCAGATGAAGGAGAAACCCGAGGAGACAGTTGTCCTTCCTCCTCACACCACTTTTGCACTTCACAGTTGTAGCATTGCTGAGCTCTACAAAGTCTCCATCTTTTTCTTGCTCTGAATGTGGTAAGGCACAACATTTTTCATTCCACCTTTAATAACATGAAAACTGGCATTTAATTTTTAATGTTAGCTTAAAACCCAGGTGGTTGCTAGGCTTTACACATCAGCAAAATCAATCTCCTTTTGGGTCATTTAGAGAGTTCAAGAGCCTGACACTACTGCCTGCAAGTAATCCCTTCCTCCCTCGCTTCCCTCCTCTCTCAAACACCCTTTCAATTTTGCTGGACTAAAGGCAGGGGTAAGGTCAGACAACCAGCAGGGCTCCTGCGGTACTGCAGGGGCCATAAACCAACAGGAATTAAAGCAGGATATATATGCCAGGTTATCAAGCCCATTTCCTGGCCAGCTCAGTTTAGTGGCCCACGACACATTCCCTTGTGCTTTATCTCTTGAACAGAGCTTGCTACTATTCATTTCTGGTCACTAGGACTTTGCAGCTCTTAGGATGACCTGCAGACTGGTTTGATCCTACCTGCAAAGGCTGCCTTGCTTAAGGAAAAAAATCAGTGTATAAAGGAATAGATAAGAACATATTCCTGCAGAGATGGGTCCCTGAGGTTTTAGGGTTTCATGCACTACCAGCAAGTTCATTGCACTTATGAGATGTGTCCATACCATCAGTGTTTTAAAACCTACATTACAGAACAGACTGCTTTTTCTTCTCTTTGGATTTTCTAAAGGGAAAGATCAAGAGACTGGAACGGAAGAGCGGGGGGAAAGCCACAAACAGGACCAGTTCCAAGAATATCAGTTACTTGTCAGCTCTGTAAAAAAGCTGTTAATTTATAGAGAAGTGTGCAGGTTCTTTCAGAGCCATACGTCAAAGCTTTCTCACCATGATACCTGGCTTTATTTGGCCTTCATAGTATGGACCAAATTGGATTTCTCTGGTTCTGGATAAACCGCACAAGGGTGATGTACACTGTGATTTATTGCTGTAAGTGCTTAAAATGCCTCCCACTAAATTTGTTGTGACCTTATCACACTATTAAAACCTGAAGTAAATAAGTGCCCTGAGTAAAGGTTAACAACACACCAAATAAAACAAACAGCAAACAGAGGGGATAGGACCTACTGGCTCACATCGCTGGCACGCTCCAGGGAATAAAATTGCTGCATGTTCTGGCAGAACAAGGGAAGACCCCAGAGGACGCAGAGCCATACAGAGATGTCAGAGACAAGGAATGGGGTTCAACTCCCCCGACTAGCCCGCAACCCTGCAGCCCACTGAGCACAACAGCTTTGTGAGGACGTTTTCACCTCCCTGGATAAGGTCCCATAATGAACAGCAGCCCTCTACCTCCAGCCCAGGCTGGGTAAGGACAGCAGCACAGGGGTTCACAGGGCTCCCTCTGCACAGCAAGCCTGCATTTAGGATCAAAGCCCAAAACCCACTGAAGAGTACCCTTTACAAAAGCATTAAGGATTACACGTACTGCCAGGAGGTGAGCAACTAGCAGCCTTCGAGATGGACCCAAAAGAGACTGTACGACTTACTTGCCTGCATTAGCCAGATCCCCCTTCCCACAGGGCGAGATGCTCCCCGCTTCCAGCCCACGATACTCAAAGCAGAGAGCCCAGGCAGGTTTGTGAAAATTCAGGTATCACGGAGATCTCTTCCCCTTCTTCTCAAACAAGACCCCCAAGATAGAGGTTCCCCATCTCCACACCCTCCTCTAGCTAGCTAGACTGCTTACACAGCAGAGGTGAGAGGGCAGAGCTGCCCGTTTCTGGAGCAGACTTAAACCATCAGAAAACAAATCAATAACACATCAAAGTTATTGCTGTCCCCCTTCTCAGTGCACCAGCTAGTAGCCTTCTCTAGACAGAGTAGTAACTTCTTAAGCAATAGCTCTGCTGCCACAAGAAGATCCTTTAGAGAAAGAAACTTTACACTGTGGTCTGAAGATCAAGTCATCAGGAACAAATCTAGCCCAGAGTTTTAAATAAGGGCTGAGTATTTTCCCTATAATAATTGTTTTAGGTTGATTTCTAAAAGACCATGCCTTCTACTGACTCTCACAAAGATTTTTTCAGATTTTCAGATATCTGAATAAAATTAGTATCAGGAAATAGATAAGCCCTTGGAGAAACATGAACAATGTGAACAAATGCAGACAGTGACCCAGACAAAGAAAAAGTATCATTTAAACCACTGATTTAAACAAATTCCTTGCTGTTTTTAGACAGAGATAGTCTTATCTCCAGGTGCTCATCGTTACAGCCAGTGATAACAATAAAGCTTTGTGCAACTCAGAGCAACACGACACACCTTCCCAACATCAGAACTTGCTCAAATGAAAAGCAAAATTTAGGAGGGGAAAAAAAGGGGGGCATTTTTCATTCAAGATCCTCCAAAAAGGGAGTTTGAAGCCCTCAAGGCAAAAGGAAAAAAAACAATTCCTGAATAAAAGCTAAAGCAAGTTTTATTAGTTTGGCCTCTGCATTCAGCCCAATTAGAAAAGTTTTTTTGTTCCAAAGTAAATATTCATTTCACATTTCAGGGAAGCGTAAAGTTCTGAAAGTTTCTCCCTAAATATTAAACTGTTTGAATATAAAATTTACTACTCCAAACCACATTTTCTTCTGATATATCAGCAAAGGCAAGTCAGGTCATTAGAATCTCCTTCCTTATTCCACCAGCAGTTGTAATAATAAATTCATTATTTTCATAATTGCTCCACTATAATTTAGTAATAGATTTGCATTAATTTCAAAAGTCTTACTATGAGGCATTACCCAAACAAAATAAGAAACAATTAAAAGTAAATTAATCTAAAATCCTACTTACGAAGCATTACCCAAACAAAATAAGTAATACGTAGCATGAAATTTATCTAACACCTTATTAAAAATAATGACTTACAGGCCAAAAAGAATATTTTACTTAAAAGCATGCAATATAATTGACTTTTTCTGCTGTATTTGTGAAGTGAGAGCAGATAGCCAGTCACAGTGCCAAAACAGAGGGATGCAGAGCAGCCCCAGAAGCGTCACCTCACAAGGCTGTTCCCAGAGCCCAGCAGCAGCCCACCCAGACCCCCTCCTCTCACCCAGCCAGTCTCACCCTCTCAAATATTTTCCTCTGTGAATTCAGGGATGTTATTACAGCAGTCACTCACTTTTGCCAGGACTCCCTGGGAAGCTTCTTTGCAGGCTCCTACTACCTTCAAGCCTCAGAGTTAAGAACTTCTTCTTCCCTCGCTGCAGGGAAGCACCACAGCTGGTGTCGTCTCCCTGCCAGCCCCAGCAGGTAATCACAGCCTCACCTGTGCAGCCTCCCACCCCCGCAGAGCCCGTTACCTCCACGCTGAGGGGCAGCTGTGGGGGGAGCTTTGAGCCCCTCATCACAAACACCTTTTCACCTGGTTTGACCTGGGTCCTGCTTACGCAGAACCAGACGGCTTTTAAACAACAGGCACCTGATGCACCTGTCTGCTTTGTCGAGTGTTCGTGCACTTTCCTTGCAGAAATCACAGCAGATTACTATTTGTTCCATAAGGCTTCTTTGTGGCACCATCTACTATCTTGAATCATAAACTGCTTCATTGTTTGCTGCTTCGGGGAGCGTGTAACGAAGTCCTGACTTGGACTGCTCTTCCATCCATTAGGTTGTAGCCACTTCTAAATTAAAACCCTCGTAAGTTTTTGTTTTAATCATGTGTTGAACTGTTCTTGCTGGAGAGATGCATTTTCTCCACAGCAATGGAACTTGTCGTATTAATGCAAAACAGCCTTTTGTGTAACAAATACCTGGTAACCCTAACACGTTTCTCTAGTATGTCTCAATAACTAGGTCATATACAGCATTAAGAAAAATGCTACGGATCAGATTCCCATCTGCCATGCCCCACAAGGGGAACTAACAGCATCACTTTACATAAGTAACTTGATCTCAGCAGCCAGTTTTACATTTGAGAATGTATGTCCATGTTCAGAAACATATTAAAGCAAACACTTAACTCCACCCCTGTCAGTTACCTCCTGTCTCTGCCTTCCTGAAATGAGTCATTAACTGCATTTCGTCTGTTCAGTTCCAAAATCCTCAAATTCAGCTGCAAAAATGGAACCCCTTTGATCTCAGATTGCCGCTAATTCATAATTGATAACCCAGTGTGGAAGGAAGGGAAAAGCTTCGTCCCCATTAGTCGTTCCACTTAATATGTTCTGGTGCTTCAATTATGCAAAACCCAACTCTCAGGGTCTGACTGCCTTCCAAAATGTGAGTCAATGGGGGAAAGAGGAAAAACCCAGATCAAATTATTCCAGCTGTAAATCTTTGTAATAGCATAGATGTCACGAGAGTGATATCCAACACTGAACAATTCTGTTTGTTTTCCGAGCTGTTGCTTTGTAGAATTCCCAAGGCATCCCTTAATGACTTCAGAGAGCTCAGCAGAGGAGGACTCATTCTCCCTCACTTAGATTTTTTTGGTCAGGTCATTAGGCTGTGAGCTGTAATGACCCTTTTTGGCCCAAGGCACTAAAAGCCTTGGAGTAATATATGACCTGGTAAGTGAGTAAGCGAGATGGAATAATTAACACAAGTCATTTTGCTTTTTATTTTTTTTTAGAAGAGAAACTGTCACATCTTTCTGAAGATTTGAATTATAAATGTTAAGAATACGAGCACTGTGAAAAAAAAACAGTAACGTGCAGACATCACTGGGCCAAGGCATGTTTTTCTACTGGGAGACTCTGACAGAAGCAGGACTACGCAGCAGGGAACTCAGCTAAAGCTAAAATGCCTACATCTCCTCATATGAATAAGCAGCAATCAAAAATATGTATATGACTGTACCTGCGTTCTGTCACCCAGCAGGTTGTTGAGCTTAAAGAATGATTTGACTTACATTTCTTTTAGACAAAACCATACAACCACGCAGCAAACTCCCAGGAATCAGGGCGAAATTAAAGACTGCAATTGCACAGGTGCTGTTCAAACAAGAACTGATTTTAAGTATAGGACGTCCCACTGAAATCAGGTGTATCACCTGTTCAGGACATTTTGGTTCTATAGTTCTCCAGAATTTACCCACATTTAGTTTGATTTTCTGCTTGGCTTGTGTCAAGTGGCTGAGAGTCTTCATGCTCTAGGAAGATGTGAACCCCGGTTGAAAGTTTTCCTGGAGTAGGACCAGGATAAAGTCTCTTTTCTGGAGGTCATCACAGCTTTTCCTTTTTCAGGTGCTTACAGGATCTCTGCTCTACCTGTCACTGATTTTCTATAAACTTCATTCTCTTCCACACTTGTTCTCATCTGTCAAACTTGGTCAAAAGGTCCCGACACTGATGGGAAGTCTGGGAGATACAGAGTGCAAAGGCATAAGCTTTCTTTCTGTCGTAAACTGTACTAAAGAAAAACACAAAAATTTTGCAACAGAAATTCACATCCTCTCTTTTCTGTTATGTACAGCGAGTTTCCCATAGTGACAGAGTAAAGTCAAAAGCTTAGAGCAAATGGAGGAAACATCTTCACATTGCATTTATTGCCAGAATATGTCAAAGCCATCACATAAACCTCCTTGTATTTTCTGGTCCATTTTAAGGGCTAAGCTATTAACCTCTTACAAGGCTAAATCTATTGAGTTCTCTAGGCTTCCCTTGCTCTGTTCCTACTTCCCTGCAAAAACCTTTTCAGTACTTAGAAATTGTGGGATAGACCATGTTCTTTATAAGCAAACAGATGCTACCTGTCCTCACAGACCCTCCCCTTTTCCCTCCTCCCTTTGTCATGTGCTGCAACGCACCCGCTGTTACTTTTGCCCTCCTGGCATTCTTATTCCCCTGCAAATTTCCCCTTATTTCTCAAGAGAAAAATATGCCTCAGCCTGACAGAAGTTGATGAGAGCTGTCAGCTTGCTTCCTTGGGCAGTGCAGACCCTTTCCCACACCCCAGGGTAGGTGCTGTCCTTCAGGTGACAAGGGTTCAGAGCTCTGGCAGACTTTGGGAATCCTGTCTCGCAGCCACTGATCCAGGGCCAGTTCTTGCCTTACATTTCACCTCTCCTGCTTTGCTGCATGTTCTCCTGTTGTTTTTATTTTTCACAGACACCTGGCAAAACAACCCTGCACCTCACAGACATTTTAATAATTCATATTCAACTTCAGTTACTGCAAGTTTAATAAACAGTACTTATTAGAATGCAATCATTTCTTCTTAAAGCGGGCAGTTTTTAGGAATGAAATCACAATAATTACCTCTAAGAATATGTATGAATAACAAACATTCAGTCCTCCTGGTTTTGTTGTTTCGTTCATTTGCATGAAAACCTTCCCCACTGTTCCCCTTGCCTTTGTTTCAGCAGAGACTTTGCTTTTAATTGGACTGAATATTCAGCTGGGTTCAAACCCAAATTTGTATGTAAAAAAGCTATACATAGCAACCAGCTCATCCTGGAATCCATTAAAAATAACAAGAGGGATTGAAATGAGATTATTTCGAGAGCTCTCTTATATTCATAGGAAAACAGATTTATTGCACTTGCAGAGCAGCTCTCCCAGGTAAGGGAGATGCAGGTGATAACATTGAGTCCTCCCGGCTTTTCCTCTTGTCCACAAAGTGGAACCATGCGAATTTCCAAGCTAATTTCATACCTGAAAAACAGCTTGCCATGCACTGATAGCCTGCTATCCACTTCTACACTGAAACCATTTTTACTTTAAGCACAGTGACATACCCACACTATCCATTTCTGCAGCCTCCTTCCTTCAGCCCTCCCTCAGGATGCTTTGCAGGCCCCCATGAAATTCAGCTTAGTGCTAAACGGAAGCAGTGGAGAATACAGTAGCCTGCACAAAACTAAAATAAACCAGATGTTGTTAAGTGGCAACTACAATAAACACACCTACAAGAGCCGGGAAAGCACGTTGAAAAGCTGACTTCAATCTCCAGAGAAGGTAAGCCCAGTGGCCTCAGCATCATGCTGCAACAGGGGGGTGACCACGTCCCTGTCACCCACCCTAGCAAGCACAGCCATCCTCTCAAGGGGCTCCAATGAAATTCGGGCTCACCGCATAAAAAGCGGCATGTTGCCTGAAGAGCAGACTACAGTGCCAAACTGCAGCCTGCCACCTCAGCTGCCACCCCTCCAGGAGGATGGAGGCTGTATTTTCATTCCAGTGGAGGCTTTTTATTATTTCTCTCACTTAAAAAACAGCTATTTTCATAAAGAGCATCTTTCCTGCACTCCCACTCACAGCAAGTAAATGAAAAAGTGCTCCAGAGACTTTAGGTTTCTCCTTCTAGCACTTGACAGGGCAAGTTTTGAAGGAAGGAAAAGAAAGCCCACTTTAACAAGACAATGAATTGGTTTTGAGGACGTGCGTTGTGGAACTGTTTAATGGAAGAGAACACAGGGGGAGGACAATTTTGACTTTCTCAGCAGGGAAAAATAATACCTTTATAAGTCAGAGGTACACACCCTGAGGTTGTGGCTGAATTTTTGAAGGGCAAGTCCTCCACTAAGACTCACCTTGCTGGTTGCCCTACAGTGACCTCATACAGGCCTTGAAGTCATCATCTCCAAAGGCACAGGCTGAGATGCGTGTCCTCTGAGATATTCTGCCTTCCTGGGGAGGACGTACACTTAACTCCAGGGCTACAAACAGAGGTCAGGGTGACACAGCAGCATGTTCTCCTGTGTCAGGTAAAGTGTGGCCTTTCAAGTTCCTCTTCAAAATAGAACATCTTCGTCTGGACCAGCGGCACACACGGCTCCAGCTTAGATTACTGGTGAAAGGTCTGTGCTTAGAGAGGCCATGATTAGAGGCCAAGTGAAACGGGATAAATTTGTAGTGGTTTTGAGAGCATGTTTTACTGACTGTCATGCACCCTTGAGTGTTGAAAGTCTGTTGATCCCAAAAGGTTCAGGCCACTAAATAGAAGTCACAAGAGCCAAGGTAGTTTTCTTTGAAGTCTTGCTTCTAGTTGCTTACAACTTCCAGCTCCCACTCTAAATGAGCTGAAGCTTGGCTCTCCGTAGATAAAGGTCTTAGATTTGCACTATACCAAAAGAGCTCCCAGAGCACTGAATAATTCCTCTACACCACACAGATTCCTGTAAGAGTTAATCACTGTAAAGCACAGATGGGTCTTTTGGTGAAAGGCACTAAAGAAGTCAAGTCCCATTTTTTTCTTACAGATTCCACATCTCAAGTTTGTTTGTGCGTTGTTTTTTGTGGGTTTTCTTTTGTTTTTTAAGAGTGAACTGAAATGAACATTAGTGTGGCTCAGTTCTGTACTAGACCTGGTATAAATTAACAGAGCTCTGACCCATATTCCTGATTCACACCTTCTCGCCAACCCAAGAATGGATGTTTGGTGGTAAAACACAACCAAGATGACTATAGTTAACTATACAAGTCTTGGCTTCAACAAGGTTAAGGACTTATCAATTTACCCTCATTTTGATAGTCTTCATTCCAAAACTAGATGAGAAAAGAGGTTTTTATTTCAGTATCATAGAGTTTGTCCATTCTCCATCTGAACTCAAAAACATTTTATCAGAGCCTGTGACTTGTGTCTTCTGCCAATTCATTTTGCTGGTGCACTGGCATAGAAGCATGCTGGGCAAACACAAAAAAAACAACCAAAAAATAATGACCGTGTTTGGATCTAGCCTAGTTTGGGAATCCCTGGGATGCAGGGGAATTTGAACTGGCTACCCAGTTCCAGCTGTGTAAAAGCACCCTGGCTTCTTTTTAAGCTTATTTATGTACAGATCAAACAGACAGACTTCCAAGTGCTTTCATTTAACTTTGATGCCAAACTTTGATGTCTTACCATTTACAGTAATCATTTTTATGTGCATTTAATATTACTTTTTTAGTCCAAAACACTACACATAAAAAGACCAACTTCATTTGAAATATGCAGCATTTTTGCTATTTGAAAACTCTGCATTTTTAATTTGTTTCTTATCAGCAGAGTACTTCTGGGGCAAAGAGAACATCAAGTTTTTAATGCCTTTCAGTTGATTTAAATTAATATTTTATGTTTGTATTCAAAAGAGCTGGCTAATAGAAGGGTGCTGACATTTTTTCACACTCTTTCTCTGGCATGTGCTATATGCAAAGTAATGGAATAAAGCACCAAACATTTGAGAAATAACCATGATGAGTACTCAAAAGGTGACATTTCCACACAGTTGAATCCACTTGGATCATTACTCAAAAGCCCTGTGCCCAAGCTGGGGAGGAAAGGTACCCCAACCTCTCAAGACTAAGATTTAGATGATAATATATCAACCCTCTGCTTTAGATGCAAATAGCTACCTTTGCGTGCTTGAAAGCCCTGTCCCCCCAAAACAACAAAGTAGGGGAGCGTATTTTCCCCTAGCTCTGTATTTCTGACAAGCTCTTTTCTAAGAACATAGAAAACCACAGATAAGAGTGAAGCTTTTAATGAAAAAGGGGCCTGAATGATTTCTATTGCGTTTAATAACCACTTCATCACTGTCACTAGATGAAAGTGCTATATTGGATTCCATAGCTGACAACAGTGGTGAGATAGAGGATAGCCTTCAATTAGGCAGCTATACCCCTCTCCTTTTAAAACTGATGGAGGAAGACAGTATCTGAAGTTACCTTTTCACTGCTGAACACTCTAGCTAGCTTTAATCTAGGTAGTTCAGAGGCTGGTAGCAATCTAGTACCAGCAGGATGGAGCTCGGTTTGTATTCATCATTGCATTTATCAGAATTAAGGTCAGAGTGATGCCATGCTCATATTGCCCAGAAATCTTCCAAGATTCTGTTAAGAAGACAGTACGAGATGACTGCTAAGGAAGCTGGGGATCATTTCCAGTAGGCATCTGCTACCCAGAAACTGAGTTAACTTAGTACAACTTAAACGCTCAGATTTAACCTACCGGATTCACTAAACATAGGGATGAACCCTGGGCTTTCAAAACCAAAATCAGCTTTTTAAATTGGGATTCCTGCCATTGTTACTCCTGTTTAGAGCATGACTAACCTTCAGCTCACTGAATCAAGAACATACCTTCAAGCAGGAAGAATTACCACTCTGTTCCTGACAGAACCACATATTGTACCAAACATTTTCTTTCTTTGTGTTTGCGTATATACACTGTCATAACCCTAAACTTCCCCATGGGCCTGACTACTCTGAGAACTTAATTGGGCACATAAACTTTTTTTTATGCTCCTCAGTTGAAACTACTGGAGTCAACCTTGACCAGCTGTGCAAACGAGTCAGCAGGAGGTCACCACCCACTTATGCAAAGTCCTCACTGAGCATCTCACAAGGAGAATTTTAGCAATGCTTTGGAAGCATTAACTCTTCTACCACTTTGGTTAACAGGAAGCAGTGGAATGGCTGAGAGAGGAGTCAGCGGAGATGCAAGCTCTCAGACTAACCTGCTACAGCTATCACAGTCACAGACAAAATCTACAAATAAAGTCTGGAAAGGGAGGGAACAGAGGAGGAATGTAATTACATAGTCAAGTCCCACACAGCACAGGCTACTGTGGTGTTAGCACAGCATTTTTACAGAAAGAAACCATTTATGTCATTATCCAAGAGGGTAGAGTACAGGGGAGAAAGTTTTCCTCTCTAGGGCAGATGAAGGAGGAGGAGAATACTGAGAAGCAATCATTAGTAAAATAATTGGCTGCCTGCTTTGCACAGTTGCCACAAAATGTTTACACTGTCAGTGCCATGAATGTGTTGGCTTGCCAAAGTCACAGCTGTGCCAAGGAACTGTCTGCTGCTGGGGCTGCTGTTGCATTTCACCTTGTAGGTATATGATGCACCCCCGGTCATCACTCCTATTCCCCTGCTATCCCAGGAACCATATCGGGGAAATTCATTATTAGCCTCCTTCTGAAACCTAGAATTTTGGCCCCCATGATTGCTACCAGGACAAATATAACATCTGAAATCTACTTTTGAGAAATGAAGATACTATGTTGTCTGATAAAGGATCTGAATTATGTAATTTTTTTTAAAGTAGTAATAAGTTGGAAGCATCTGTGTCAGAGAACAAGTTCCTACTGTAGATAGAAAAAAACGTTTATGTCTTACATTCAGGGACAGTGATACTGAATTTATTGTAGTGTGCTGGAGTGGGGTAGAAGTGCCACTTCATGGAATTATTTTTATTTGCTTTTCCCCCTCATTTTCCAACTAACTCTAACAAAACACACCTTAAAGAAGGAAGGATGTCTTTGTTTTGTATCAAAGATGGATATCGAAAAGAACTCCTAAGAGACCCAAAAGTGGTTAACTGAACACAGACAGTCATTGCAAAAACTGCATCAGCGAGAAATCATATTAACGAAGGGTATGGTCTAGGAAGGGAAGACCACAAACTAACTTATTCATGTACTTAAAGTGTAAAGAAAGCTTCTAAGAGCACAATCCTGAAAGATGCTGCAGGCTCCCTGCAAATTACTGCTGCTCTCAGTTCCGGTGATGTTAAGCATACTCAGCACACTGCAGGATTTACCTCTAATGGCTATCTGATCCAAAAGCCAAACTGTTAAATGAATAAAATCCCTGCATGCTAGATCACGACATGAGAAGATTGCCTGCACTGCTGCAAGATTAAGATTATCAAGTGAATAAATCTAGCATGTGATAGATAAAACAAATACCCATTAAAAATATAAATCTCTCAACACTAGGAAAAGAAATGCATTCCCAGCACAGACTCTGAAAGCTTTCAACAAGACAGGCATATCTAGCATGAGAACTGATGAACAGTAATTGCTTTCCAAGCATTCATCCCCACAAAAGTAGTGAGCACAGACCCCCTAAAGAGACAGATAATAAGAGCAAAAGAAAAATGAAGATTATCTTTGAAACACCTAGGACTTGATAAGAACAGGTGGGAATCTCTGCTTTGAAGTGTGACATACTAAAGACAAACCCAGACCTTTCTAGCTACTTAGCCAATAGTTTAGTTGGTATTGCCTTGAACTCAGACAGGAATTTTCACTGACTTTTGTAAGTAAGAGAGGTGTAACTGCACCACGCTTCTGACCCTTATTCTTGACTCCAGTCAGCCTGAGGTAAATCAAAGTTCCACATCATTCTGTCCCTTCCCTTCACTGATTTTGGAAATCACCTCCTCCTGCTAAGGGCACCACAGTTCCAGTCGTTTCACACTCAAATTTCTCCAGATAAGTCTCGGTCAAGAAGGTGCCATTTTTCTTCCCACATCCAACTGTCTTCAACCACATTTCTACATTTACCTAAGGCCCTGGGTACACTCAGGATGAAACTAAGCAACAGTGTTATTTAAGAGGTTGCTACTAACAGGGATCTCGGGTGGGTTCCCCAATTCACATGGACAGGGCAGGCAAAACATAGCTAAAGCATATGCATAGATATCTATCATAATTCTTCCATTCTTTCTATCATAATTCACTATCATAATTCTTCCACTACTATAATATAAGCTTTATGTAGAAGTCATCTCTGGTGACTGAGTATTTCCAGCTCAAGATTTGGTATCTCCAGCTTGTCTTTTTCTCGCAAGAAACACATTACAGGCTCCAACTCAGGACACCTCTGCCACAGCACAGACCATTGCTTCAGCCTGGACTCTGAGCTGACAGAATACGAACCCATCCAGGCAACCCTCAGCCACAATATTAACCCGTGTAAAACCCTGAGCCCAGTCCTGCTGGGAGGATGCTGGCTGCTAACTCAGGACTGCCTTCCCCTGCCTGTACAGGCAGGTTCTCCTTCAGACCATTTGCGTTCATACTCACTGAACTAGCGACACATTTCAGGCCTGAAAGAAACAGAAAATGACTTTTTAAGCCAGTGGAGAGAACGAGAACCATCAGGAACAGCTGAAAGCTAAAGCTATGTAAGTTATGATCCAGCACATTGACAAAAGGCATTTATTTGCTGGAAGGAGAACTACAAGGCAGATGTGCCACCTCCATTCTGCACCACAGCAGGGTTCAGCTACCTCCCATTTCTGGTGAAAACTTCTGTCTTCTGATTTGCAGCCTTTTTAAGAATTTTCCAGTATTCCTTGCTGTACTGGAATGATTTGGGGAATTCAAATTCCAGAAGAGAGAGGGTAGCAGGACAAGGCTCATTATTAATGATTTAATCGGCCATTTGTGGGGGTTTCTGAGTTTGTGCCAAGTCTATCTTCAGAGTTTTAGGACACACACTGTGTGAGGAGAAGTAGGACTTCTGTGCGCTCTCTCAAGCTGTTCCATTACACCTGATTTATAGCATGACACTACTTGTTCTAGTCCATAACCTTGAGCTTGTAAACTACATAGGGGAAAATTTACTAACTACCAAGTTCATCTTAATGCTCTATTAGGAATTTTCAGTGGGGAAAAAAGGCAAGGAATTGGGGGCATCTAGAAGAGCTCATTTTGAACAGCAATCCTGTTATAGCCTAGAGCAGCACACCTCACAGTCTGCTCTGTTTTCATTTAAAGTTTTAATTTACATGGCCAGCATACAGTAAGGACCTATGTTTGTCTTCCTCTGAAGGAGATGATCAATGGGAGAGATGTAGACACATTTCACTGCTTCTTAGCTGCATACATTGATGGCATTATACCACAGTAGCCTGTAGCAATGCCTTTACTCCACTCTTAGCTAGCCTACGAGTTTCACTAATAACAGAAGCCAGAAAACTGTTTTGCAACTTTTCTATTAGGAAAGAAAATTATCATCCACATAACAGAACAATTTCCTAGTAGTAAAGTAGTCCTCATTAGGGGATACAGAAAAGCAGTGAGAGCTGGAACACAGGCACCACAGGTACTTACTGCATTTCCAATGAACAACCTAAAAAGGACCTGGGACTTGCATGAACATCAGGCTGAATGGGAGCCAAGAACACGCTCACATCACAGATACAGCAGACTGCATACCTGGCTCCATTAAAACCATGGCCAGATGACCAGAGGAAGTACTCAGAATCACAGAATCATTCAGGTTGGAAAAGACCCTTGGGATCATCGAGTCCAACCATCAGCCCTACTCTACAAGTTCTCCCCTACACCGTATCCCCCAACATCTCATCCAAACGACCCTTAAACACACCCAGGGATGGTGACTCCACCACCTCCCTGGGCAGCCTATTCCACTTTCTGACCACTCTTTCTCTAAAAATTTTTTTCGTAATATGCAGTCCAGTCTGAACCTCCCCTGTTGCAGTTTAAAGCCATTCCCTCTTGTTCTATCGCTAATTACCTATGAGAAGAGACCAGCACCAACCTCTACAATGTCCTTTCAGGTAGTTGTAGAGAGTGATGAGGTCTCCCCTCAGCCTTCTCCTCCTCACACTAAACAGTCCCAGCTCCTTCAATCACTCCTCACAGGATTTGTTCTCCAGGCCCTTCACCAGCTTCGCTGCCCTCCTCTGCACTCACTCCAGCACGTCGGTATCTCTCTTGTGTTGAGGTGCCTAAAACTGGACACAACACTCAAGGTGTGGCCTCACCAGTGCAGAGCACAGGGGGACTATCACCTCCCTACTTCTGCTGGTCGTACTATTTCTAATACAAGCCAGGATGCCATTGGCTTTCTTGGCCTCCCTCTCATCAGTGCTGGTGAAGCTGTAACTGGAACACAGTCTAGTTTTAGGTCCCCACTGCAACAGAGATGGGGAAGTGAGGGTACAGCACAAGAGCTGGAGAACTAGATTTATGAGGAGAGGTTGAAGCTAGGCTTGTTCATTCTGCCTGAAAGGTGGTTAAGCAGGATGATCTGATAGCAACAGAAGAGTTAGTGTGGTAGCCAACCACCTCTCGGTAGCACCAGATGACAGAACAAAGGACAAGGACAACAGAGCACAGCTTGGGAGGCTTTGCAAGAAGTTTCACAGGGAGAGTAGGTAGCACTAGCACAGGCTACCAGAGAGATGGCTGGATTTCCAGTATTGTTAGACAGAGACACAGGTGACTTGATGCAGTGTTGACAATGGTCCCAACTCCAAGCTAATTTAAAATAAAGATATCATATGAATACAAATATGGTTTAAGCCTCCATTTCATTATTTTTGGAGGAAAGAAAAAGGGAGTGAATCTAGGTTCATATATGACAAATTCATTTTACCACACAAAACTTGATGGCTGCACTACTGTGCAATACACAGAAGTAGCACCCACAGATGCCATAGTTTTTCAGATGCTCTGACCCAGGCTTCCTCTTCAGTTTCAAGAATGCTCTGTTCAAGTGAATTACATAGACTTTCAGATTAATTTCCTCAGCTAATACTCTGAGGTAGATGCCTAATTTGTGCAATGTAAAGTTACACTCTCCTTGGCTCTTTCTCTTCAGTGGCAGCCTGCCCTCTGTATTAACGTACAACTTCCTTGAAACAAGAAGAGTGTTGATGTTATACAGCAAATACAAAATTAGCTCTGCATTTGCTGACTACTCCCAAGAGATCTCTTGTTCCTTACTTCTGCCTAAGTACTCAAAAGTCAGTTCCTGAAACTCTCCTCCTTTCAAGTTATTTTCCCTAGGTAAGGCTCTAGCAAACAGTAACTTGTGTGATTATTATTGCTATTACAGTCTCTTATTTTGTTTAATTAGTAACTATTTTAAATTACATGGCTGAAATGCAGCTTAGATAGATGCCATTCAGCAATAAAGGCTTGTTCTTTGAAAAGCTAGAAATAGGGGCATTTTCAGCAGGACTATAACTCATATGGTGAAGAATGTCACACTGTTTCTATAGTTCATTGAGGATATTAGGAGTAACCTTGTTTCTATCTAAAGGAGAATTTTAGTTGCAAATGACTTTCCAGCATCCCAGCAGTGGATTTTCATGGGGACTGGCAGAAAGCAAAGTGATTCCTATTGTTCCTTCACTCCAGTGACTGAAGGATTTCCCAAGCAACGCCACAATGCGAAGGTGGCAGTACCTTACACACCCCTCGTTTGTGCAAACGGGGGTAATCAGAAGATTTGTGCTGCATGTCCTTGGTGTAGCCAAGTTCATGCCAGGTACAGCAACACAGTTGAAGCACTGGGCAGAACCTGGTACCACCCGAGCCCTAACACAGTCCACCCACCTCACAACAGCAGTTTCCAGCACAGACGTGACCAGAATCAGAGGTCCCTAACTCATAACTGTTCAGTCATTGTCTATCACTCACATTCATCTTCCATGTTTTTAAAGAGGAAGAGGCTGATGATCACTTGATATAACTATATTCATGAGTCTTTCTTTACCTTTGATGAGCTACCCTCTCAATAACTGCCCAGGAGTTTTAACAAGGAAAAAAACCAAACCAAATCCACACATCCAAAAAGACTTCAGGCTGTCTGACAAAAGAAAGTACTTTGACTTTCTCACTGGATACTTTAAAATGTTTATGAACAAGCCCAACAGCAGGTTTTTAAGTTTTCCTCAATCACATCTCACATTGCAGAGCACAGCTCACAGTTCTGCTCTCCTCAGATTTCCCTGAAGCCTTACTACACCTTCACGCATACTTGCTCCTTCCCCAGTTTCTGTAACATCAGCACATACACACACAAGTGGTGAGTTTACAGTGCCCCCAGACGTTACTAATAAAATTAGCATCAAGTAGAGGCCTAGGTGCCTCTCTCCCTCCCTTCTGGTGATGGCTCATTTAAGAATGTTCTTTTATTGGAGGTCACAGTAATAAATGATGATCTTCTGCTAAAGACTTGTTGCAGTTAGCATGAAGTTTCCTGTCTGAAACCATATAAAATACCTAACTGAAGGGTAGATGTACTAATTACCAAGAAAGCACAGTAGAATCAAAAATCCCAACTTTTATTTATATATAGAACTTGACAGCATGGAGCTTTATATCTTACTGAATTTTAAAAAGGTTCAGGCAGGTTCCCATACCAATGTTTTGATGCACCTATCACAGAAACCACTTCAGACACTCTCACTGTCCTACCAGTGAAGAGCAGGGATCAGGCAGGGATCAAGCCAGTCCAAGCCCCTTGTCTCACCAATTCTCCCACTGTTGTACAGTTACAGACACGGCTGTCGAGCTTCTTTTGCCAACACCATAAGGATCCACTATGGGTTACACACCTTTAAGGGAGCGGAAAAGTGTACTAAGGAATAAGAGGAATGCTGAAAAGCATGTCAAAAAAAGAGCCTTCCCACTTACGGCTTTAAGAAAGAAAACAAGAATGACATGCAACAATCTTGCTTTTTGACTGAAAAATTTTAAAAGCCCAGGTCTGTCTGTTTAAAGAGTGTCAGGGCCACCTGCTGCATCATAAAGAAGCTGGAAAAGACATCAGGCACATTCTCACTTCTCTCCACACCTGCAGATTCATAACTAGAGCAATGATATCTATAAGGATACAGCCTTGTCTGGAGGTCCTGAAGGCATCTGATGCAAAATCTACACCACAGAGGAGAAACAGGTACTGGAATAAAATATCTAGAAGCCAGGTTTTATATGCTTACATGACAAGTGATTAAGCTTGGATTATCTTGCGATTCCTTAAGTCTTCTCCCAGATCACTGACCCCCAGAAAGATTAAGTCATTCAAGTTTGCTATAACTTGTAAGAGATTCAGTACGACAAAAAAAGAGTTTAATGGCAGCTGGCAGAGCAAAGCACAGCTGTTTATCATAGCACACCAGAAACAGTTCTTCAAACACGTCAGGGACTATAGAGTTTTACCAGGAACACACCTTTCAGACACAAGTTACTAAATCGTGGCTTTAAAGCAAGTAATGCCTCTGTAAGTGCACTGCAGAAAAACAGACTGCAAGTAAGCACCCATTAATGGTATTGAGCTATGCATATACTCATGTAACTTCACAATCCCCTAACACTCACTAACATCATGAGACCTTTTCTTTGGTAGCCAAAAGAAAAAGCTGTATGCCACCTTCATTAAGACAAGAAAGATAATTTGTTTCCTTATAGGAACTGTCCCTTTGCCATCATTCAAGTACTGATCAAAAGTAAACACATGAAAGAAAGGCTACTACTAGCTGGTGTGGTAAAAACACCCAAATGAGGTAAGCAATCTATCTCCCATTCTAATGTTCCCAGAATGAAAAAGAAAGTTGTAAATATCAGACATTTGCATAAACAACCAACTACTCATTCTCTTTTTATGCTGATCTTTGGACATATGAGTTGAAAATCTGACTAGGTGAAATGAGATTCCCCCTATTGACCTCAGTCTTTTTCTCTTCAAAGAAGTCATGATAAAAATGGGATCGTTTTCGGAGAACTGAAAGCCTGATTTGTATATGCAACAAGCCATTCAATATTAAACCCACAGAGCATTTTACTCGCCTCAAGATTACAAAAGCAATTTCTTTCCAGACAGTACAGAATAATTAGTTCACTCTTCACCAAGACAAGCTTTTCTCCATATTGTGCCTGTTACCCATACTGAGTTTCCACAGAGAACAGCCTGAACTCCATGCACATATCAGACTATTAATGTCATGGTCAGAATCAAGAACAGAGTTCCAAGATGCCGTAAGTTTTCACTGCCACCCTCTGACAAACTAAACATTGCCACCTACTGACTCTGTCAAAACTTGAACTTTAAATTATTTTTTTCATTCCCCACTCCCAGACACAGTGCCCAAGATGTACAACAGAGGCTGTAAGGAAAGAGCATTACAGCCTAGATAAAGAAACGATAAATTGGTGCCTGATAACCTCAACTATTATTGTTGGGTTTTTTCCACTGTTATAGCTACTTTAAGATGTCAAATTTTAGTCCAAGTCTTGATCTTGCAATGTGACTGTCAAGCATGTATTTTTACAATAAAAGACCCAACCATACATAACAGACAGCTGTGTGAATTTGAGGGCAACCACAGTTCCTTACAAGCTTTATAATGGCAGCGTATGTTCTAGATTTGATAGTCCAGAGCTTGAATGATGTGGTCCAAGTAACTCAGAAAGAGTAACATCTTTTGCTGCTTTTCCAAGATTTTTCCATACCTAGGGCTTGACAAATAAGAAAAACCTACGATCATTCTTGCATCATCCAGCTCCAGCAGCACCAAAGATATAACTAAAACATTATTTTAATTATTCTTTTACATAATTACATTGTCAAACAAGAAACATCTATGTAGTCACAAAAGTTTGTCACAGTGTATTAACAAGGGTTCTACTTCGCAGCTGCTGCACGTATTCTTTTGCTTGGTCAAAACCAGTCCTTGGTGGCTCTGGAGGAGGAGGAGGACCTTCCACCAACTTCACAAAGTAATGGCACCTGACGATTTTCATGATGCCAAACATGCCTTTGCCATGGTAACGAATCCGCTTCTCATAGCGGCCTCTGCCCGTCACTGACTCAGCTGAAGGAAAAAGGTAGGGAGGGGAGAGAAGACTATTCAGTCAAGAATAAACCACTACACATCTGCAACTGAAACACTGTCTTGCCAGTGTATTTTTCATGACTGCATATGAAGAGTTAATTCTACTTGGGATTCTCTCCATCTTTCTTCTATTACATTTAGCAGATTACTGCTGTAGAGGAACCTGTGAGTTGAATTAACACTCTTCAGGAACACCAAAAAGGTGCATTTAGAAAGCATGCACGCAAAGATAAATATGTAGTAAAGGACAAATCCAAAGGAAGCTACACTGAGCACTTACTGGATTATATAGCTCTTCTGAAGGTGGTATTAATTCCACTGCTTTTCAGCAGTTTGTCTCATGAATTCCTGTAGGAGTCTTACAGACTTCATTTTCCTCCTTTCTCCCTTTATTGTACTCATCATAGGTATTTTCATTATCTACACATCCAGTCCTGCACTAGCAGATAAACCTTCTTATGGCAGAGGCCTGGAAGGCTCCAAAGAATTCTAATCAAATCTGCTCTACAATCCAGGTTACTTTAAGCTTATGAGGTCAGCTTAATAAAAGTTATACCATATTTGGCAAAACGGGAATTTTTTCTTTGGGCCTAAAACCAACTATAAGTAAATATTTCTCTAACATTTTTCTAGGCAAAAAAGTGCTGTGGTTATTACAATCTTATTCTGTAATCATCTATAACAAAGCCTTTTTGTTAAGAAGTTTACTGTAAATATTAATTTACTTTTACACTGTTTCTTACAGAAGTTTAGATTCCAAAAAAAAATCAAAGCTAGTAGTACTAGTCACGGAGAAAGCTTCCAGCATCTGTGTTCAGTGGCAATATTAAAAAGCAGTAACAATTTGCTTCTTGTGTCTAGTCTTTCATAATCATGTCAAGCATCTTCCTCTTCAGGACTTTCCATTCAAATAGGGAGCAGAAATTCCACTTTCAGATGAAAGCATCTTAAAAACAATGCATGTAGCAGATGCCAGAAGAACATTAGTCAGACACCAATGATAACAAACTGATGGTTGAAGGCTCAACAACCACACTAACTTCAGTTGTGCTGCAAGTCGGAAGCGTGTGCCTTTCATGTTTCAGTAAAGATAAACTCACTAGAAACTATCCTCTATCCATTTCTGCTGACCTGAAGCAACAAAACCTTATTAAGGATAAAACTTTTTTGCAGGATAGGATGACATTTTTCTGCACTAAGAAAAAAGAATGTACCTATATGTAAATTTGATTTGAATTCCACGTTGTGATTTCGTACTGCCATTTCCTGTGCTTCTAACAGAACCTGTAACAAAAGGAAAAGAAATTCCTACTCAGTATTTCCATTTAAGCAGTGCTATGTCTTATCTCTAGAGAACACAGAAGAAATTGCAAGTGTTACTTAGTTACAGAAAAAGTATTCTATAGAGATCAAAATTATGTAAAAGATGTTTGTCTTTTAACAAGTATGTTCTTTGCATACAGACTGAAAAGCTTTATTTCATTTTTTGGAATGGAGTGGAAAAGATGGTTCCCACCAGCATTTGTCAGCCTTCCATCCATGGACTTTTGTCTAAATAGACACCAGAGTTGAAACCAGTTCTAAGGTGGGCAAAATTAACTTAGGCTATTCAATATTTACAGTTAATACAGGATACTTCTTTGTCATTATTATGCCAGAAATCAATGCTCTGGCCAAGAAAATGAGTAATGTGAGACTCCTAACAACGACAGTGTATGGAAAACTTTCATGCCTTTACAGAACTCAGTCCTTTCCCTGACGATACCCTTCATCTCTTACAATGTTAAGAACCAAAGCACATAGATGTAGCAGCTGTTAGTGACAAGGATTCTGCATTATTTATCACAGACTTAACACCAAGCATTGTTAGACAGGGGACGCACATTTAACTTGTAATGATAATAAATTACAACAGCCAGCACAAGTGACCTCTGCATACTCATAAGTCACCACATTACATGACTGCTACAAAAATATGTTGTTTGAATGTGCTCCCAACAGGCTCAATAGAAACATGGAAAACACAGAAATAGAAACATCCCCAAACTTCTGGTGATAGGTATTGATTTTAAAGTTTTCTTGCAACTAGGAGTGTTAAAGAATACTACTACATACCTCTTTGATCACCTTTGCTCCCTTTTTATCACTAAATTCCAACTGAGCAAGAGCCTGATCAATGGACATTCCTTTTATCTGCAATCAAAGTGTTCAAGTTAACTTCTGCAATTACAAATATGTCTCTTCTCTTATTCAGAAGCCAATATTTAAATTATTTTGCCATTATGCATAGCAAATCAAAAGACTTTAGTTTCCTTAATTACATTTCTTCAATGTAGTATCTTACATATAGAACTTCTGAGCTAAATATTGAATAAATCTTGATAAAACATTCAATACAATCATTAATATTGAATTATTATTAATACAATTATTACAGCGCATTACTATCCTTCAAACTTCCCCTTGCCATCTACTACTAGACAGAAACCAACACGAAAATTCTTCCACAGTGCATAATCTTCATGTGATCCTGGGTACACATTTAAGAGCATACTAGGATAAAAGTAGCTAAACCAAACTACAAACAACTGCTCGCCTGCACAGATGCATGCTTTTCCCCAGGACTCTATTATGCTGATTAGACTGTGATTGAACTAGGTTATTAAGGCAAATACAGCAACTAAATTTTACATTCTACAAATACAGTGCAAAGTACTTTTTGCTTACCAGTTTTGCCAGATACCACATCTTATCTTTGCTATATTTTATTTCCCTCCGACAGTGATATATTTCCTAGGTGCAAAAAAAGTTAGAGGATCAGTAATTTTGCTGTGAAAACAAGAATGGAGCATACACATCTGCTCCACAATCTATTTTCTTACTAGGAATAAAGTATGACTCCCCCTCCTATACCATGAACATACCAAATCAGGCATACCTTTAACATTTGAAACTGAAAGCATTAAAAAAAGCAGCTAGTATACAGAAAATTTTAATATAATCTTACAAGAATTAGTTTATAAACAGAAGTCCCTGAAAAGGGTAATATTTTTCATTATCTTTTCCCTTCCTCCTCCCCACCTTTTGAAGCAACCTGACAAGCCCATTCAGTCTTAAAAATACTACTCTGCTGTCAAGTCAACTTACTGGGATAACAACTAAACGATGTTACCAGTATGAACTTAATTAGTTCTTCAGAAGTGAAGAGGGTTTCAAGTTTGATTGGCATGAAGAGCTGTCTCCAAAAATCCATTTAACATTATTACTGTACCAATAAAGACCAAAACTAGCTAGTAAACTTTAATATCTATATAAATTTGAAAGAGAGGGCATTCTTTATGAACAGCTAAAAAACTGATTTAATAAGTGAGTTGGTCGATAACTCCATTTTCACATACACTGTGCGAGTCAGCACAGTACACAGCATGTATTTCTACGTCATAGGCCATAAGGTTCACAGAAGCAATAAATGCTCGCAGCCCACAAAAGCACATGTCCAAAACCCCTAATTCTTTTGCGATGCAAATACTTTACTTTGCTGAGCAGTGTGCCTAACAGACACCTTAACACATTAATTTCCAATGAAGAACAATTACGAAAATGGAATTCTAAAATATCAGTTCTTGAGAGTGAGGAAATACCGAAGAATTAACCTAAAATTCTCCCAGGTTGTGCTGTAGGGAAAGCAGCAGTGATTAGACCCTTCCATGATCAAATACAACACTTAGTTTTCATGCAAGTTTTCATTGAAGAGGCTTGCCTCTGTTCACATTTAACTGTACTTCCCAGTTATAAAATGATCAGTAAGAAGGGACAGGGAGAAACAGGCATAAGCCTGCTGTTATCAAAAACTAATCTGTTATCACTGCTTTTAAAACTTTACCATGTTACTCATGTTGACTTTTCCAAAAGTTGTCTTGAACAGCCAGCAGAAGGCCCTACACTGACCACACAGGTAACAAAAGGATTTTAGATTCTTTGCTTCAGTTTGTGGCTCAGTATAACACAAGTTATTGTGCAACAGACTGAAGAAACAATCCCACTGTACAGTGTATACAAAATGGTTTCCTAAGAAAAAAAACCTGCAACCATATGTCACATCTGACTCACGTCCCTCCCCATATAACTTTAGAACCTCTCAGTCCATATTAAACATTTCAAGCAACCACTATGACAGAAAACAACCTCTGAATAGCTTCATTAAGGGGAGGCCACAGCAAGAGGCAACACACTATCAGACCACAGAGAATCTATAAGGCAGAGAAATTAAGAAATGAAGAGTGTGCACTCTCTTGTACCTACATCAAACAGGCACCACTAGTTCCACTACCCAAGGAAACTTACATTTTTATCTTTGTGCACAGAAGTAGCAATACAATCACATTCTTTTCTAGTAAATACAAACAGAACAAGTGTATAATGATACATCCTTGCTAACTTCTACCTCTTTGTACTTCAGAGACTTCTACAGAGGATGGTACCTTTGCAGTTTGCATCACATATAGGTGATCAGCTGCAAGCAACTTGAAGCTCCAATATAATGTAGAGATGGAAACCATTCAAAGTAACGTTAACTTTTACAGTATAAATACACCACACTGACTAAAATCTTAAATAACAAATAAGCTATCAAATTGGCACCTTGTGGAGTCACCCAGAGACAGTGACAATCTGTTCAGAAACTGCTAAAGTATAAGCACATAAGGAAATTCACAGTGTATCCTTACAGCTGGTCTGCGAGGTTCTCCAGGCAGCTGCGGCGGGTAAACAACCCTGTTTTTCTTCTCCCACTTCCCAAATTTCTGCAGAGATGTGCTTGTGTGGATACATGACATAGCAAAAAGGCCACCAGACGCTAGCCACCTGCAAGACAAGACCACAGGCTTTGCTGCTGAACACAGAGTTCTTTGTCCCTGCCCAGTTTACCTGGAAAATTGTGAACTTACCTGTTTTGGTAAAGAGAACAGACACATCTGACTACTCACAAAATTAAACTGTTCAAGTCCTCTATGGTTTACATTGAAATGGCTTTTTACTTCAACAAGAAACCTCAGGCTTCCTAATGCAAACCATGAACCATAAGTAACATTGGTGTAACATGAGGTTCCACATTAAGTGTCCCTGGATCATCACACAAAGACACAGTCACCCCTTTTTTCTTATGTGGGGTTCGCTACTCGCACAAATAATTCTTCATCTTTTCCAAAACTAGCCAATACTTATTCAACTTTTACCAACAACATTTTTAGCAGTAAAAATTTCTAGCTTTTCAAGGGACTGAGTATCAACAAAGTATCAGAAGTTTATAAACATTCTTGAATTTGAAAGGAAAGATATTCTACGCTACTTTCAAAACGCAATCAAGTCAGTGTAAGACAACTAGTAGCAAAAACAATAGTTTTGAGTCAGCCCGCTCACCCCAGATTCAGAAAAACCAAGCTACATTTCGCCCCCTGCTGACCAGATCAAGCAGTACCGGGCAGCCACTCGACTGCAAGTAACATATGAGTCTAAAACCAGATACTGTGAGTTTTACCAAGGCTTCAGCAGCTTCCTGTGAGTAGCCAAACTGTGCAGAGCATTTTAAAAACGACTGACAAACAGAACACGTTGATTAGTTTCAAGAGGGCATCGTACACCTTAAAGTTTTCACATCCTATCAGGAGGTGGTAGTATAATATACAATTTCAAACATTATATTTTTTCAGCTATTTACCAAAACCAGTTTATTTGCTTAATGCTTAAAAATTTCACTCATTGAGACAACAATTCATTACCACCAGACATAATATCATCAATTAATGCAGGAAAATATTTGACAAGCACATGAATATCACTTTGCAATTTAACAACTTAAGCAGTAATAAACTACGTATTACCTTCCTGGTATTAGCAGAACACATTAATACATTGGGCAAACTAAGAAATCTTACATTCCCTCTATCTTAAGGTAATCCAACCTTTTGTGAAAAGCAACTCTATCATAGCTTTAGGAAAAGATAGAGGACACAAACACACTGTAAGCAAAAGAAAACAGTAACAAGCAACAAACCAGAGTAGATTATACAAGGGTGAGAAGGGGAACAGGAAAGAAACAAGCTGCACCTTTCTAGAAAAAATCACGCATAAGCAGCAAGTGGGAGACATACAGACTAGAAGAACCGAGTAAAATAAACAATTAGCACATAACTGTCCAACTGCAAGGCCATAAGCAAAGCACAGGAACATAAACCTGTTTCTTCTTCCTTCAGTGACACAGGTCTCTGCAATCTACCTCCACAGGCTCAAGAGACCAAAGCTCTGTGCTTTGAGAATCCACAGCAGCCTTTTTTCTGAAGTCAAGGATACAGTCAGCAGTGACCAACACTCCCCCAACACAACTTTGTCATTCCTCCTGACTGAGGGGAAAGACCACCAACTACAGAAAAGCAATGACTGGAGAGAGCACAGAGGGGAACAACAGGTACTATGTTACTGTGACCTGCACGATAGAGCTGGAGGAAATCTGGATGCTCGATAGAAAGAGGTCAGGAAAGAGACACCTCCATCATGCCACAGCCTCCAAGTACACAGAAATACACTACAGAGGCACGGAGCAACCTGTTCCCCACAGCTCCGGGGCAAGGTGAAAAGTTAACAAGAAGACCGAGCCAGGCCAGGGAACCCCGGAGCGAGGCGGCCCACACCCCACTACCTGGGGCGCCAGAGGGCCGGGCCTGCGGCAGGATCCCGGCAGAGCCGGACTCACCTCTGCGGCCGCGCCCAGCCGAGAAGACCGCGCGCCCAGGCACCACCTGGAAGGAAGCAGCACAGTGAGCAAGGAATAAACAGGCGAGACCCTCCGAAACCAGCACTCCGCTCCATCCCCTCACAACTTACCCGCACCAAGTGCCCACCGCGCCGCCATCTTCCCCGCCTCGCTTCACGGCAGGCACGCTCGGCACAGCGCGTTTTTTGCGACGGTTTGCGACGGCGTGCGCGGCGCTTGGCGGTAGCGCGGAGCGGCCCGGGGCGATGGCGGCGGCGGGTGTGCGGGTGCTGCCCGCCTCGCCCAACTGGTACAGCAGCCGCTGCAGCGATACCAGCAGCGATGGCCGCCTCTTCGGCTTCGCGGCGAGGCACCGCGTCTGCCTGCTGGACGTCGCCGCCGCACCCGCGTTTTACGGTACCGCTGTAACCCTCTCTCTGGGGACCCCCGGCCCGCCGCGGCCCTCCCTGCCTCCCCCCACGGTTCTCCCTGCCTCCCCTCCCCGCTTTTATCGGGTCGCCCCGGCCCGGCGGGGCCGCCCCGCCGCCGGGAGCCGCTCGAGCACGTGGGGGGCGGCGGGAGCCCCGGGGGTCGGGGGTGGAGACGGGTTTGGGAAGGTGTCGTGCGCTCACGGTGGGCCTCATGGTGGTCTCTCGCTGTCGGTGCAGGAGAGCTCATCGGGCACACGGACCGGATCTCCGGGTTCGCGTTTTGCCACTGCCCCGGGCAGAGCAGCCTCTGCGCCAGCAGCTCCGACGACGGGAGCGTCAAAATCTGGGACACGGAGGCCCTGGCGCCGGTGGGGGGGTACAGCCTGCACCAGGTAGGGTGCCCGCCGGGGGACGGAGGGGGCGAGACTGGGAGCGCTCACAGCGTGGGATGGGTGTTTGTAGGCCTCGCACACAAAGCAGGGTGATGTTACTTGAACTAAACGTGAATTTCAAACCTGGTGAAATTAAAACCGTTGAATGCTTCCGGCCAGCTTTTTGTTCTGGCCTTAGGTCTGCAGCGTTGTTGCATCACCTTAATGAGCTGTTACCATCAAAGCCTCCGTGAGTGAATGAGTGAGTATGCTCGCACGGCAAACTCACTGCCACTTAACCCAGCTCGATTAAAAGTTTTTCAGCGAGTTATTGTTCCACACTGGCCAGACTAAGAACATACATTTGAACAGTTACTGTCACTCAGGGCAGCATGTTGGCAAATGCATCGTGCCAAAGCCCAAAAGACCTGTAACGCTTTAGAACCAGTTCAGCTGATGCTGGGGAGTACTCACAGATTATTTTCTGCCCGTTATTCTGTGTTAGATAGTGGTAAACCAGCTTTAAATGTATTCAATTCTCTTTCTTCAGAATGCAATCTCAGCGTTGCACTGGTCACCCCTTGTGAAAGATTTGATTGTATCCGGTGATGAAAAAGGTATAATTGTTTGTTACTGGCACAACAGAAGTGACAGCCAGCAGTTCTTCCCAGAGCCTCGGACAATTTTTTGTCTCACTTGTTCTCCTCACCATGAAAACCTGGTGGCAATTGGGTAAATATTCATTACGTTTTGTTTTCCGTTCTTCTTCTGTGAGAACCGTATTGTTAATTTTTGCTACACAGTTGCAAGGTTATTTATTTTCTGTTTTATTCTGGTATGCACCAGTTCAGAAATAACATTTAGATTTGGTAGATCAGAAATCCATAACAGTGTAAGGGTCCAGGATGTTATTTTTTAATTAGATTTGATTGGTGTTTGTCACGTTATAGGTTACTTCATCTGAAGAGAATTTCTTAGTTTGATTAGGCCTTTGTCAATTACTGCAATTCCAGTGCTTTAGATGCTCTGTACTGAACAGAGGAGGAATGTAAAAGCCCTTTAGGCTTAATGATACAGTTCTCTTGAAGGAGAACAGACACCAGAGGGAAGGAATGAAAGTGATTTGTGGTAAAGGGAAAAGTCTTCCTTGTGTAAAAGCCACTGTAGTTTTTTAAGTCTCTGAAAGCTGTATTACTAATGAATTAGTGTCATTCTTGAAGCCACATGTACTGGTTGCGCTTCCTGTAAAAGCAGCTGCAGGTACCCAGTGCTGTACTGGAGCTCTGACAGTCTGCTAGTCCTCTTGCTGCTTGTGATTTGGCTTCCCTGTAATACAGAGATAGTGATCCTGGTAAAGAGCTCAGAAATCAAGTCAGATATTATTTTCCAGGAATCTCTTCATTAATTTAAGTCTCTCTTTTTAGCTACAAGGATGGCATGGTGGTTATAATTGATATCAGCAGGAAAAGAGAAGTACTTCATCGACTGAGAGGCCATGACGATGAAATACATTGTCTGGCCTGGTGCCCTGTGCCTGGTGAAGAAAGGTTACCTGCTTGGCAAGATGAGCTTCAAGGTATGTAGAAGCGATTAATAGTTTGAAGTAATTTTTAGTTCATGTAAATGTCTTTCTAGGGAATTGAATTCCTTATAGAAAGTCAGCAAGTAGCTAAGCAAAGACAACTGATAAATAAAGTACATTCTGATACAAATCAATGTATTTCCAGTTAATTTTTATAAAGCTTTGAATTTTAAAGTATAATAACATGACTTCAATGGTATTCAGTAGTTCCGTCAGAGGAAGGCAAACTTCCAAACGGGGAGCTGACACAGGACACAACCACGAAGAAAGGTTGTTACCTGGCTTCGGGAAGCAAAGATCAGACCATACGAATATGGAGCTGTACTAGAGGCAGAAGTAAGTAAGATTAATAATGTGAGATAAACAATAACAATACGGTGGAAGAGTTCTTCTCTACCTGCAGCCTTCATTTGCTAACTTTATAGTTTATAAAGCATGGGGACCATACTTAAAGCTTCAGATTCACAGAACTTTTTCTCCCAGAGAATTTTGATGTACTAGGTCTAGATGATCCCTTCTTGGTTCCGCAGGTGTGATGACTTTGAAGTTGCCACCCACAAAGAGAAGAGGTGGAGCTGTTGATCCTGCTGTTAAAGAGCGCATTTGGCTGACTGTTCACTGGCCTTCTGGTCGTTCCACAGAAATTGTATCCAGCTGTTTTGGGTAAGTAGGGCACACAGCAGCCTGGGTACCATCACACATGTAATACAGTCTATATATAGCCTATATTCTTTTGAAGTGAACAATGAAGTACACATTTTAAATTTTTCAGAGGAGAACTGCTACTCTGGGATTTGGCCCAATCTGGGAAACGCAAGTGGACGCTTCTAGGATCTTCTGAAGGACAAAATCACTCACGTATTGTGTTCAATCTGAGTTCTGTGAAGTGTCAAGACAAAGAGCTCCTTTTTTCCATTTCAATGGACAGAGATGTAAGAACCATTTAGAAAATTAACATAAAAATAGCAGTACCTGTACGGTTTGACTGAGTGAGGCTACCCCTTTTAGGGCACAAGTTTTCTCTTCAAGTGGGTTTACTGCAGCATTTTATAACATCGTTGCTTAAAATTTGTTCTGAGCACAAGCTGCATATATTTTTGTTAGCTTGTAAGCTCAAGCTCTTACCATGGTAGAGTGAATGGTTATGACATTCTGGACTTGACTGGTAAGCGTTTAATAAAGGGAGTTTACCATCTTTTTTTCCTGTATGCTTCATTTTAAAAAGGCCTATTTTTCCTTTTTAAAAACATTTACTTGTACAACCTAAAGCATCTATTTTTTTTTTGAAAAAAACTTTCTGCCTTTTACAGGCAGCAGATCACCTCCTGTTTTGAAGTCAGAAGAGGACCACAGTATTAAAATGTAGTCCTTTTGTCCATTCCATTACAGTCTTCCAACTCGCAGCTCTGACATGGAATCCTCTGGGTGCAGATCACATACTATGTCAAGCCTTGAATCTGACCCTTTGATTTTTCATCTCACTTGTGCTTTGTTTTCCCTTGTCATATCAGTCACTCTCCATTTAACTGTTCCTTGTTCCTTAAATACTCTTCAGGTGAAGTGCTGGGACCTGTCAACTCTTGATTGTTGCTGGACAATGCCCTCGCTTGGGGGGTTCGTCTATAGTCTCGCCTTCTCCCCTGTGGACACAGGCTGTCTTGCCATCGGTGTTGGAGATAGTATGATCCGAGTGTGGAATACTTTGTCCATGAACAATATCTATGATGTTAAAACCTTCTGGCAAAGCATAAAGTCCAAGGTTACAGCAGTAAGTGTGCTTTTCATTCGCTTTTTCTCTTGTCTCTTTTCCTCTTCTCACTCCATTAGAAGAATATTTCTCTTTGGCTCTGAAGAAGGTTTTTCCAACTAAAAATCTGTAAAGCCACGTTGTTTCTTTTGTACTTGATTCTTTTCATATATACAATGCGCTTTGGAATCTGGCAACAAATCTTTAGACCTTTATACAGCCCTAGGTGCTTGCATTACATCTAGTGAAAATGAGCTGAAGTCCAGCTGGCTGTTACATTACTTTCTTGCTTTTATTCTCCTTTGTGATCCTTTCTTGCTTCATCCATGGTTTCCCTTGTGCTGCTAGGAAGTTTGACACACACAGAAACCAATGTGGATGTCTTCAGGTTGGGTTTGACCAGTGGTTGGCCAGAGGCTACTGCCTGGTAAAATTGCTGGCAGCATTAAAACACAGTAGTTATTCTTGTTCACACCAAAAGTCTTCTCATATCCTACAATATTCTCTACTTCCATTTTATAATGTAGCTATAAAGTAGTATTTTAACGATTCTAGTCCATTTCATCTGATTAAAATAGTTGGTAGGGGGAGAGCCTCTGATACTCAGAGGGATCAAATCAAGTGGCTGCAGTTGGAAAGGTGGGTATAAGGGATGGTGTTTGCTCATCAGTTTCGATGTTTTCCTTCTGTTTATTATTTAGAAATAAAGTGTCTGTAGCTTGTGTCATTACAGATCTCTTTCTGTTTTCCTTGCAGTTATCCTGGCATCCAACTAAGGAAGGCTGCTTGGCTTTTGGAACAGATGATGGAAAAGTTGGTATATTTGACACCTTCTCCAGCAGGTAAGAAAGTAGCTTTCAAATTCGCGTCAGATCCTGCCTGTATGTTCCCATGCATAGGTGGCATGGTCTTTCCCGAGGTATTTCTTTACTATTAGACAAGAGTAGAATTAAATTAAAACTAGTCAAACAGTTGGATTTTCAGTGCACCTTTTCATCTCTCCATTATGTCTGGTAGCTTCTAAGGTAATCTTACTCAAATTGCGTGACCAGAGATCATCTGTGGGAGGACATTAGTCAAGGAAATCTTTAGCCAGAAAGATGTTTTCAGAGCATGAAGAGCAACATGCAGGTGCAGGTCACCAGGACAGTTTAGTTATGTTTTTTTAGCAGTGTCCTAGAGGAGATGTTAAAGAAGGCTTGGTTGAGCCATTACTTTAGTATGTTATAGCGCCTGGTGTCCGTTTTCACCACTGGAAATAAATTGCTTTGAAATATTTCTTTTTTTAAACTTTTTTTTCCCTTTGCTGAAATCTGACTGCCCCTGATTCCTTATTTTCCTGCCCAGTGCTAAGAATAAACCACCTCAGATCTCCAGTACTTACCACAAGAAGACTGTATACACATTAGCCTGGGGACCTCCAACTCCTCCTCTGTCTTCTGGTGAGTCTTCCAATACCTGTGACAAAGCAGGTCCTCTATGCAGAGCACACAGATGCCATGAAGTTGGTATGCCCTCCCTTAAGAAAAGGAGCCCCATTTGCTTGGTAGCAATCCTTTCTAGCAGCTAAGAATGCATCCTGCTTGAGGAGCTGTTAAGTTTTGCAAGGGAGCAAAACAATCTCTTCTAGTTCTTGAATTCTGGTAGCTTCAGGAAGTAGATGGGAGTGGAGTACCACACCTCTGTGCTTACTTCAGGGTCTTACAGACCAGTACCTGTCTGCACAGGCTTCCTGCAGTAACTGTGTCAGATCAGATATGGGTTCCTTAGCTCTAGAAGTAGGCTTCTATGATTTGAACTAAACAGAACAGCTCCATTGGCTCTTCCTACAAAACTGGAATTATTCTAAGTATCAAAATTAAAGGGAATTTTAATGCTTGCAGTGATTGTGCTATGAGAGATCTATTGGTAGAAATGAGAGGTCCTTTCAGAGGATTGTATTGTGAGAATTTCTTGCTGCCAGATCACAGGCAATTGAAGCATGTATATAGTCTTTTAAAATAATGTTTTGTTTTATAGTGGGAGTGATTACTTCTGCTAAGACTGATGAAGAACATGGTATATTTAGCTTTTTTTCCTCTGTTGTATAGGAGGAGAAGGTGAACAGCCCTCTGTAACTTTATATAGTTGTGCTGGAGAAGGTATTGTTTTTCAACACAACCCCTGGAAGCTTAATGGAGAGGCAAATGACATTAACAAAGTCATCCGAGACACTAATTCAATCAAAGTGAGTATTATTTTGACTTTTAAAATGGATTTGTGGTAACCATGTCATAGTTTCTGTGGCCTTGTAGTTGTAGGTTTCTGATTTTGCCTTTGTGATGTATCTGTAACAAATAAAAAATTTGAAAACCACGGTCTCCATAGATGAACTTCAGAGACACTTACTGGCTCAAACTATTTAAACAGTTTATGTGTTTGCCTCTGTAAAAGAGTGTCGTCTTGCCCCAGTGTCAACATGGCACATCTGTTCCTGGCATCAATTACTTAATTTACTTAGCCAGAAAAGTTAAATTGAAGTATAGAGTCTGGTTTTAAAGCTCTGTGTGGCTGTTTAAAATAATTAGCTCACACAGAGCTTTCCAGTTTCAAAGCACTTGAAGTAATGTCCTGAATAATGTTGTAGCTTAGATCACGTGATGGGCACGCATGAGTTAACTACCTCCTCTTCTCTTGTTTCAGACATTAACTTCTTTTTTAAATAAATGGTGCAGTAAAGGCAGTCATGATTTTGCAGGAGTTTGTTTCCATTTACACTGCAGCTAATACAGAGTGGTTGGTGGTAACTGACCATAACATCTTCTCAAGTATGATCAGTCATTTCTTAGTTGAAAGTACAAAATAAGTGAAGTGGGTAAGACCTTCAGTCGTTTTAAGTTAGCATAAGCCAACTGAAGTCAGTCAAACTGTATTGATTGATATCAGCTGGGTTTTGGCTTCTTCCTTGAGTAGAAGACTCACTGGGGATTGAGACTAATGTCACAGGCAACGAAATGATCATTTTTAGGCATCTAAATTGTAAATTGTAAGTAACTTTCATCTAAATTAGGAAGAACAGAAATAATTACAAGTAAACTTGGATTTCTTTTGAAAGATGATAGAATTTGCTTGCAATGTCTAGGGCTTTCCAAGGAGCATACGAAGATCGAGCATCAAGGTCCTACCGGAATCCAGACAGACTTCCTTTGAGACGTTTCACTGAACTGATAAAAATAATCACTGGTTCTTGCATCAGTTCATTCAGCCTTAATCGCTCAAGCTTATGTCACTGCTACAGAAGCAATGGGACGCTTTTGTGACTTTCATTTTGCAGACTAATTTCAAGTCTGTCCAGTTGCCAGTCTTGCTCTGTTGAATGGATGTGAGAGAGGTTTAAGAATTTTTGACAATAGTTGTGTCTTGACTTTCTACAGCACAAACTGCCTGCACGTACAGAGATCAGCTGGAAACCCGATGGCAAACTGTTGGCTCTTGGCAATGAAGATGGGTATGTTTCCCTTGTAGGTTAAGGTGGTATATGTGCTGATCTTGACTACAACCACTGTAGTGAAGCAAAAGCACTTTTTGTTGCCCTGATTTGTCTCTGTTCTTTCACTGGCGATGTATTTGAATTGTGATAATACAGCATTACTTGCTGTTACTTGGTTTAGCTGCTCCTGGCATGGAGGATCCACATCATCATGTTAAATTATTTTTCAAGGATCTGCTCGTGGTTGAAACGCACTTTTGCTGATGTATTAAATGAGGGTTTGAGATGAATCCAGAAAAGAAAAACTCATTTAGTTACTCTATTTCATGTTCTGTGATTCCACTTATGCAGTGTAACAAAAAATTCCCATTTTCACTGACTGCTGGAATTCTTACGCTGTTGTTCTTACATTTCAGCTCAATTGAAATATTTCAGGCCCCAGACTTGAAGTTGCTCTGCACTATCCAGCAGCATCATAAACTGATTAACGCTATTCGTTGGCATCACGAGCATGGGAGTCAGCCAGAGCTGAGTTACCTGATAGCTTCAGGCTCAATCAATGCCACTATTTACGTGCATAATCTGAAGAGTGTCATAGGTAACAGTCTGCAGATTATATTTCAAGTCTTGGCATCTTGTTTTGGTTTACTCCCTGTTTGTCTTGCTGGCCATACTTGATCCTGTTCTTTATTCTTTCAGAGAGCACTTCAGAAAGTCCTTTGACAATAACAGAGCCTTTTCGAACTCTGGCTGGGCACACAGCTAAAATCACAAGTCTTTCTTGGAGCCCCCACCACGAAGGAAGACTGGTATCTGCATGCTATGATGGCACTGCACAGGTATTGTTCCACAGCCACTCAGAAGTGTATTTCTTTTAGTTTCAAGTCATCCATTAGTGCTTTAGAACCAAGCTGACTAAACAGCAAAGCTGCTTTTGTGAGATAAACTACTGAAGTACTGCAAATTTACCCTTGGTAACTGTTTCCTGGTTCTGGATACCTGATAGGTATCAGTATATTTTTGCCACTTGCAAATTGATTTGTAAGTCCAGTCATTACCATTTTCATACTACCACTTTTGGATCCTCAGAAAAGAAAGATGTTATGCAAATGTATCTATGCAAACAAAGGAAGCCCTGAATTTTCTCCATTTGCATGTTGGTATTTGAAATACCTGTTCAAATACCCTAAAACAGAAGCTCCTACAAGTGCAAATCACTGAAGAGAAAATGCAGACTATCAGAGGAAGATGAGACTTTCTGAGTAACTGGGTTTCTTTCTTGTTTATAAGGTATGGGATGTTATGAAGGAAGAGCCACTCTGCAACTACCGAGGGCACCAGGGCCGGCTACTGAGTGTCCAGTGGTCACCAGTGGATTCAGATTCTGTTTATACAGGAGCAGATGATTTTTCTGTTCACAAATGGCAGATTTCAAAGCAGGAGCATACACGGCCTCCTCAGGGTAAGTACATTCAAACAGAAGATCCTTTCCTGAAGATGATGTTGGAGCTGGGAAATAGAGAGTTTCCACACTGAAATGGTATGATAAATTCTTATGCTGAATTCCAAATCTGCCAGCTACCTCTTCAGGAACAAATTCTGTCTAGTTAAATTGTGTTATATCCTTATTTGGAAACTAAATGTTGATCTTGAGAGGCAGCTAATAGATTGAAAATCTCTACAGATAATACCAGGGTAACTTTTGCAACCTTTTACAGGTAAAAAGAGTATAGAATTAGAGAAAAAAAGAAGTATGCAACCAAAAGTCAAAACCAAGAAGAAGAAAAAGCCTATAGGGAAGAGTCCAGCCAAGCAGGATCTAAGTGATTCCATGAATGGAGATGAGAGCATGAAGGAAGCGTTGCTAGAGGAAAACGGAGTGTCGGACCATGAAGGAGAAAAAGAAGCTCAGGAGGCAGAGTTGCCTGATAAAGTCTCCACAACTGGTAATAATCAAATCATCTTAGTTCAGTGGTTCCCAGACTGTTTAGCCCTTGGAGCATCACCAGGTTTAATATTTTCACGCAGATTTTCTCATAATACAGTTTATTGAAATACTCCACTTGAAGGAAATACGGTTCTGGAATGCCTTTCATAATTTTCAAAACTAGTTTGGGACTAATTGTCTTTAAAAAGATTCTGGCCTAACGAACAAAGTTACTGTGTTTGGCTTGAAACAGTGTCATTTTTGATCAGTGTTGCCTTCTGGTGATAAATCCTATAATACTGGTGGACCTTTGTTAGTGTTTATTGACATCTTATTTAGTATTCTGACAGTTCTGTCATGTTTTCTTAATATTTCCTTTCCCTGAAAAGCTATTAATTTCTATGGCAAAGCAAAGCTTGGTTTCTGTATATTTTAAAATTAATATAATAGCAGCATACTTGACATCTTCACATTCTTTGGGCTTTTCCATGTACTGTTCTCCTTTTTTTATCACTTAACTCCACAGTGTCCAAGGATACATCTTCATCTGCGTATGATTATTCTTCATTCAGCTTGACAAAGCCTTTTGTGACCCAGAAAGCCATTCCTGTGAAAAAGGATCCACCTAAAGAGAAACCAAGTTAGTATGTTTCAGGGACTTTTAACAGTCTTGCATCAAGGCAGAGTTCCTCATTCTACGTTTCTGTTTGGCTGCAGCTTCCCTTCCTACTGTGACACCAAATAAGCACCAGAGAAAGAAGAGAGTGCTTTTAAAATTTCTTAAAACGTTTTAAGTTGTTTCTTCTTTTATTTGCCCTGCTTGTCAGGTCACTTGAGTAGTTGTTTAGTGTGGTCTTAGATACTACCTTTTAGTTGTTAGTTTCATTCCAGGCAAGATGGGCAGAAAAATATACAAAGTAACCAGTATTCAAAAGTTTGAGTAGTCATAATAGAGATGTATGTGGCACTTAAGCATCTGGTTTTTGTTTTCCTGTGTGAGGAAGAGGGGGGTTTGGAATACTTTGGAGAGTTCTGCTGTAGGAGGCTCTTGTAACTGTGCAGCAGAGACTAAAACATGTCTGATTTTTCAGCTCCTGATGCCTCTCTGAAGAAGAGGAAGCCTCGTTCTATTCTACCCTTCAGCACGTCCATGGATCACAGATCAAAAGATGAATTGCATCAGGACTGCTTGAGGCTGGCTACCTGTCTGAAAACCAAAGGTACTGGTCTAAAGCTAAAAAACTTAGAGGATAGGTGCTCTGAAGTATTTAGAAGCCTGTGTCCAAGGACATGACTTTGACCACTAAGCGTTTTTTTTAGATCCTTATCTTTATCAAAGTGTGTGACTAGTTATGGCCTCTTATTTAATTTCTCTTGCAGTGTTTCAGCACTCTGTAGTCACTCCAAACAGGTTTTGAGTAGGATCCTATGTTGTGGAGATAGAATTGTCTGCATGCATGCAAAGTGTTTTTCATCTTCAGAAGTATAGTGTGGGCTGGAGAAGATAAGCCATTAAGGGAGATGTTTGCATTCTCACAGTATTGTTCCTTATGCAAAGGAATGTGGTATGTTTGATTTAGAGTAGATGTTCTGCACAGACATCATCTTTCTATTCAAACGTAGATGTAAGTTCTAATTGACCTGCAAATTGTTAAATCTGCTATATGGGAAAAAAAGTAGAAGACTTGAGTATTTGCCAACAGTTGAGTGTAATGGAGTGGTACAGTGACTTGGCAGGTCCCAGTTCCCAGTGTTGTACCAAATCTTAAGTATTAATTCTTTTTGTCTGGTTTAGATAATAATGAAGATGTGTCCCCTGACCTCAAGGATTGCATCCACTTGGGGCTGTTCACAGACAGGGCTTCTCTGCACAAGATGATTGATGTGGAAGGTAAGTGGAATAATGAATCCACCTTGACAGTATGTCCACTGTAACTGTTGTATTCAAGGAGAAAAGAAATTGGGAAGAATACTTCAATTTTCTTTACTGTGGATTAAAGTCTAGGATTAAGAATGCAGGTGTGTGTGAAAAGAAGAAAAGACATACTTTTCCCAAGTAGTTTTTTCATCCTTAAGTTGCAAACCTGCAATACCTTACGCTTGAGTGATCTCACTTTTGCCAAGTTATTTTACTATGGCAAATAATGCTATTGCAGTCATGCTGATAGGAAGTGTGTTTGCTTTCAACAGGAAAACATCACTTGGAGAATGGGCATCCAGACCTCTTTCAGCAGCTCATGTTGTGGAAAGGAGATATGAAGGGTGTCCTCCAGGCAGCTGCTGAGAGGGGAGAGCTGACAGACCAGCTGGTAGCAATCTCGCCCATGGGTATGTTTGCTCTTGTAACACGGGAGCAGATGGAATTAGCTGCCAAGGGTAGCCTCATTCTGATTGTTCTGGGTTGGAAACTCATGATTGTTCCAGACTGGAAGGAAGTTGCTTCTTTAACTGCTTGGCAACAAAAATCAAACACAAAACATTTCCTATTTATGATGGATTATAGGCCGGGATGTTTCCACAAGCACCCTTAGGTTGGGATAGCAGGAAATAGAGTGGTTTCCTTTGGGAATTCTTGAAGGAGCAGGCCCATCCTTCCAAGCACAAAGTTGGTTTTTTGTAATACGTAGCAGTTCTTCCAGTCTGCTCTTGGTTTAAATATGCTTTTAAGTTATTTTACTCGTAGTAAAGTCCTCCAGTCATCTTCAAGCCCTGCTTCACTGCCTCAGTGACTTGTATTAGGATGGTTCAGAAACAAGAAACTAATCTGGGGAAGAGAAGACGTACATGTTGAAGAAAGCAGTGATGATGTCATCCCATAGGAATTCTTCCAGTTTTAAAATTTTGCCTCCAATTGTATTGTCTCTTTTGCAGTTGGGTATCAGGCCTGGGTTTGGACAGTAGAAGCCTTTGCGAAGCAGCTGTGTTTTCAGGAGCAGTATGTGAAGGCTGCCTCCCACCTCCTGTCCATCCATAAAGTGTATGAGGCTGTCGAGCTGCTGAGAGTGAACCATTTTTACAGGTTGCTGTATATTTATCTTTAGGATTTGTTTCTCTTTTCTAGTGGGGTAGATTTGATGTTTTGGTTCACTTTTTGTACACAGTCAATTAACTTTTCTATCTTGTTTCCATTATGTGTTTTAGGGAAGCAATTGTAATTGCTAAGGCCAGGTTGCGTCCAGAAGATCCAATTCTGAAGGATCTCTACACCAGTTGGGCAGCTCTGTTGGAGAAAGATGGTCATTATTCCATGGCCGCCAAATGGTGAGTGTTACTGGGAAGAAGACAGAATTGGTTCCATGCCTGAAACAAAGAAGGTTCTGGGTTTTGTAGCAGCTGGAATCTGTTAACTGGTCTGGTCGTTATTTGTCTAAGGTGCTTTCTGAGCCTGATCTCACTGGTCCCCTTCTAGAAGCTCCAGAGGGTGGTTCAGAGCAGGAGGTCCAAATGCCGTACTATAGTAGAGCCATCTCTTTCCATAGACATTACTGGGAGGCTTTGAACACTAGTCTAGCAAGACTAAGATTAGGATGTATACAGAAAGACTATGTGATGTTTCCAACCTTTCCACTGTAAATGTGCAGCAGTAACGCTTGAAATATTTTGGCTGCAGTAGTGTTCTTTACTTGATGCTGATCTCAGTTCTGGCATTTTTGAGGACGTTCACACTTGTGAAAGGATTCAGATGAAATCCAGAGAAATGCAGTAGGGATAAACTACTGCATATAACCTTTCTCTCTTGAATCTATTTATAATTTCCATTTCTCATCCAAGCTGTGTATGGTAGGCACACCCCCAGAGGTTTCAGTCCAGATAATTAGGCTGTGTGACTTTCCCTTTGTAGCTCTGTGTCAGATCAGGTGCCGTATGTCTATAGTAAACTCTGGTAAGGCAAAGTGATGAGAGCTCTGAGAACCTGTGGAGACTACACGTTTATCTTCATTTGTATGTTTGTGCTACTCTGTTGCAATACAATTTAAAAACAGTATTTTAGTACTAATCAAGTCGATTTGCTTTTATCTCTTTTCAGTTATTTGGGGGCTTCCTCACCCTATGATGCAGTTAAGGTGTTGGCAAAAAAGGGGGATGTGACATCCCTTAAAACTGCTGCTGAGCTTGCGCTGTTATCTGGAGAGGAGGAGTTGTCAGCAACTTTGTCTTTCAGATGTGCCCAAGACCTGCTGTTATCCAGGAACTGGGTGGGAGCTCAGGAAGTCCTTCAGCAGCATAAAACTTTATTTGTGAGTCTGGTCATTTACTTTCTGCTTTCTTTAGCGTTGTCTCTCTTCAGATTAACTTGACCAACTTCCCATATGTTAATAGTCCACACGTAGTCCTTTGAGATGGTTTTTGCCTCAAAAATATTTTTCTAGAAGTTTATTGCAACAACCTTATGAAACAGCATGTGTATTTGCAGAGGCAAAGGGACCATGGTGGGGAGGCACGTACGCTCTATGCTTGTTAGTTATATGAGAGGTAGTTGAAAAAAGTGGGATTTCATTTTAAGTATGTAATACTGATCATAAGAAGAAAGAAGTGAAGGAAAGTATTTGCTGTTTACATTAAAGGAACAAATGAGATAACTGTAAGTCCATCTGCCGGAGACTTAATCCAGAAATTCATTTTTGTGTGGACTGAGAAGCAGAAGGCTGGCTCAGCTTGTTCTGAGGTTTCCTTCTGACCCTAGAGTCTCTGAGTCTATCAGCATTGTTCTTTGGTAGCTGCAGTTCAGAAACAGTCTGTCACTAACAAGCTGCTACTACCCATGATGTTCTTAAATTTGCCTACTTGCTGTGGTCAGTAAGGGATTGTTTTTCTTCTAGCAGCAGCTCAGTGCTCTTTTTTTTTTTTTTTTTTTTTGTCTTGTTAAAGGGACAAAGACTTGTCTTCTGCCTTAACGAACTGCTTTGCAAGTGCCTTAGTGAAAGAAATCCCTGTGACCAAAAGAGCCCCCCCGTGCCTCCCTGTTATCATAGCTGGGAGCTGAACAGAGAGGTCTCATTTTTTGACATGGTGATCGAAGTGTGGCAGAAGGTATTGTGCATGGACACCACCGAGCGAGCCGCAAGTGCGTGGGAGCAGCTGCACAGTATTGAGCATCCTCCTTCTACCAACAACACACCCCCAAAACAGGTAAATGGATTTAGATCTGTAGACACACTAAGCGTTACCGTGGCACACGCAGTAAAATGCAGCCGCTTTGTGGTGTTGTGCCAGCCATTCCCAGGGAAACGATGTCTGCACCCTGCTGCAGGGTGAGGTTATAGTCTGGGAGAAGTAGATGATAGGCAGCTGGGATGGCTTGTGTAGCCACCAGTTTGTTTCTGCGTTTGTTTCTGCACAGAGTAGGAACCGACATACAGTGTCAGTGATGAGCACTGAGATCACCAAGATGTGCTGGCTGGGTGGGAGTGATTGCAATAGCTGAGTGGTCTCAGCAGTGAATCAGGGTTTTGTGTCGAACTGATTGGAGAGGCAGGGCTGCTTGTTGTTAAATTATCCTGGAGTTCAGAGCGTCTGTTCGTAGACTGGTGCTCCTGCAGCTCTTCTCTGACCACAGTGAGTCACTGACCTTTGGTGTGCTCCCACTTCTCATCTGTTTAGTAGGACACATGCAAGCACAGCTGCTGATTTTACAGTTCTAAGTCATGTAAAAGTGCTCTATCTCCTGCGTGAAGGAGACTATGTACATTGCACTGTCATTAACCAAAAGCAATTTTAAGTCATGTGTTTCTGGGCTCTTCCACAATGGTCATAAGCTGTGAGTAATTCATACTTTGCAGTAAAACTATTAATCATGCTCTCTGGTTCTTCCTGTAGGTGCTTTTCCATATCTCCCATGACCTGACACTTGCAGCCCTGAGCTATCATACTGCTACCTGGGATGAAGCAGTGAAAAGTATTCTTGGAGCTGTGGCCCGCAGTTACAATGCTGGTAATTTCGCTTTGATGCAAGAGATTTGCAGGATCATCCTTCCTGAAGGTACGTCCCGTCTTATGTATCTCCTGGTACTGACAGACAGGGGAATCCTTGTAAGCACAGCTGTGTCTCCATTAATATTACTAGGGATAATAACGTTTAGAAGGAGCAAGACATACCCACATATGTGGCAACCTGTGGAATTTGGCTAGTACAAGGACCATTGGGCAATCAAAATTCCTGGCTGTGGAAGGAAGCTCAGCAGTGTCAGCTGGCATGGGTGATGTAGGAAACTGAGCAAATTCTGTTCTGTAAGGGAGATGAGGACGCTGGAAAGATGTGTTCATCTCAGTTACAGATCCCTCCAACCAGCCCTTCCCTTCATTCTCTGCAGAGTATGCAGTGCATTGGTGGCTCTTGATCACGTGAATATCTTGACGTGCAGCTTGGGACCAAAGAAGTTTGCTGTAGATGATGAGACCATGCAGTCTCATGCTTAGCTACATGTGTTTAAAAAGATGCCAAAGATGTCTGCCTTTGCTCTTCTGCTTCCTGCACCACTCTGCCAGCTACTGAGCAAATCTCTGGTTTGGGTCTCCAAGATAGCTGTTCATTTACCAGATCTGGTCTTCGTCTTTGGAAATCTCCATACTATTTGTAATCCTTTTTTCATTATTAGGCTGTGGTAACCTGAGACACAAACTGGACAGCACAAATTCTCAGAGTATGGACGCCTGCAGAAGTTTAGAGGGCTTTGTGGCTTACGGACTGCTGTATGACCTGTGGTGGAACCCACCCAAAGACACCCTTGCCTTGCAGAAGGCTGGTTTGGATCCTGTGCAGGGTCCCAGGGAGCAGACAGCTCTGGAGAAGAGTTACATTTCAGGTCAGTCCTCCTCTGAAGAAACTCCTGATCAAACTGCAGCTGAGATGGATGAAAACCTGTGCAATACAACTGAAGTTCGTACATGTGAGGCAGAAAGTAACTCAAGAACTAGTTCAGTCGATTTGGTAGACAGACAGTCAAAACTGAATGGCTGCAAAGTGCTTCTTTCAGAAGAGATTGCTGCTTTACAGAACACCCAAAGAGATATAGCTGAGGTCCAGCAGATTTTAGCAGAGATGATCCGCCAGCATCAGCAGCAGAGGAACAATCTTCAGGAAAACACAAATGGAAGCACCCAGGAAAGCAACCTGCATCAGAGTTCAGAGACTGAATCAGACAAACCACACTCTGACAGCAATCAGATGAACTGGTAAGCTTCAGAATGTAAATTAACGGATTGAAAAGCATTGGGGGGGTTTGTGTGTTCGTGCAGCAGATTTCTTGTTTAGCTCAGATTGCTTCTCATCTCAAGCTTGTCAACCAGGGACACTTCAACATACAGCTCAAAAGTCTTGCATTTTCTGGGGCTGAACTGCCATGTGCATAAATTTAATACAGCTGAATAATTTCCTGATACACAGGGTGTGTTGGTACAGTGAATAAACAGGGCAGCTTGAAAAGAGGAGGATAATGAAAAGGACAAGCATGATCTAAGAGGTCTGTCTCTTGGTTGAACAATTATTTGGGACTTTGGCAGGAATGAGCTAGAGCATGTAACACCTGTCCAACTCTCCTGTGCTGCCTGTCCAGGAAGGAGGCTTATGCAGTCATTTAAGCAAAAGTTACTCACAACACCTGCTCTTTTCTTGACAGTAAAGATGAAGTAAAGGAACCAATTACACTCCCTGAGCTAACAAAGCAGCTTCTAAAAGCAAAGCAAAAACTAGCAGAATTTCCAGACAATTTAAAGGTAAGTTTTCAGAAGAGGCATTGTGGTTCTGAAAAAGGACAGTCTTGTTGTCAGGGCAGCCTCATCATAGAACACCATTCCTTACTTTCTGTGTGAAAGGGAACTTTCTTTGTGATCTGTCAATTTTGAGAGAGAATGGATGCATGGCATCAGGGTAATATTTTTCTTTGATGCATAACTTTCTCCATACAGTTGGAAAGTGTAGGTAAAGCTCCTGCATGGGAGAACTCAATGGGATGTTCTGTATGAATCTCTCCCATGCATTTTAAAAGTAATCCCTTGCTACTTAGAATTATGTATGCAAAACCAGTTTTGATAAACAGTGAAATCAGAAATTTAAGGTATAAAATGGCCTTTCTAGATTAGGAACTGTAGAAACTACACATGACATGTTTGAAAACAGTGTTTCCTAGGCTGTCTCATCCCCTCTGTTCTCTAGTCTATAACTGAAGGTAGTCATGGTGATTGTGCAAGAGGGGGCAAACCTTGTCAAACATGCACTGGAAAAAAGAGGAAGAAATGCATCTGACTTGGGAGTATTTGTTCAAAAGATACTGTAAAGCAGTGTCTTTTAGAGAACTCACTGCCTGAATACATTGTAGTTGAACAATTATAATTGAAAGAGTAGACATCACCTCATGTTCCTTTTTTTTGCAGGTCTTCCCGTTCCCCGACGTGCTGGAGTGCTGCCTTGTGCTCCTTCACATCGGATCCCAGTGCACTCCCGAGCTACGGGAAGAGGCATCGGCTCTCCTTAGGAAACACGGTAGCGCTAATACTTACAGCAGGGCTGGCAGGAGGTTCTTGACATGACATTTTGAGACAAAACTGTCTCCCTTGAGCTGCCTACAGCTACTTAACACCGAGGCTGTTTCTTAGAGTCAAGGCTTGTTTTGATGGCCATGGTTATTTTGGGTAAAACTACTAAAAAACAGGTTTATATACAGACTCACTTGTGGTCAACAACTACTACTACTAAAGGAGATTGTGTTAGAAAATTGAAAAGCAGTAGGTTGTGGCCTTGAACTGTATACAGGATTTTTGTACAGTCTTTCCAACAAATGAAGTTAATGCCTCTCTTACATGTAAGAGAAACAGTTTTGAGCAGCTCTATCAGTCTTTCAGCAGAAAAGGAATAGTAGCTGCCCTCAGGAAAAACAATGGTTTCTGTAGGCAAACTGACCGTTAAGCCAGTATTGTTCTTAAAAGCATTGTGCATTTATTTTCCCTCCTTTAAATAAAGTCTTCTACCACCATGAATTGGCATTTAATTTCATGGATAGAAATCTGTATCAATCGGGCAAATGCATTAAAAATAAGCCTGGTTTGTTGGGTTCTTTTGTTAAACTTTCTACATAAATCAAACTCGGTAGATAAAACAAAGTGTGTGCTATGACTTAGCTTTGTGTGGTGAAGCCACCTGTAAAGGTGAGGTACTACCAAGTTCTCTAGAAAAGCTGCTATTCTAGAAGTGCCAAAAACAATCCTAAATTCTGGAGTCTTACAGTTTACCTAAAGGCTTTGCCTGTTTTGTTAGAAAAACTAACTCTTCCTAAGAACAAGGCTATATAAGCTTTAGTGAACATAGCATTTATCTTCGTAATTTCTCAAAGCTTTTAAATGCAGCAGAAGAGTTCATGGTAGGATAGGAGGCAGGTCATGAATTTAGAAAGTTTGTAAGTACAGTAAAGATTATTGTACAATAAAGATTATTGAAAAAAAGTAGGAGGGATGGATTTTTCAGATGAAGAGCTGTTTCAGATTCCTCCAGTCACAATGCAGACTTGATACTGGTAATGTTTCCTGCTCCAAACTGAGTAAAGCCTCAGAACATTTTGAAAAGCAGCCGGTGAAAGCTGGGGGTTATATTAAAAGAAGATCCTTCTACAGATGTGTTAATCTGGTAAATTGTTGCCACTAACTTGGAACTTGTTAAATTCTGCACAAAGTACTTGAAAACCAGGAGGGGGAGCCAGTGCTTAACCAAACAGCCCTCCTACACTTTAAAGCAAGAACCACTAGAGTTGAGGGGGAGCAGGAAAACTTCACACAGGACAGATGAGCAAAACGATTTGTCACTTTAAGTGGCTATGCTGCAGTGAAAGAAAACTCCACAACACTGCTAGCTGTGCCGGGAGACGAGCAGAAGAGAATACAAGTCCCCTAAAGAGATCTTAAGCTCAACTTTCATCAACTACTGTATAGTAAGATCAAAGGTAGATTTTACTAAGAACTACCCCAGTAGCATATCATAAATGGTAAAAGAAGAAACTTGAACATCTTTGAGCATGTATTGCTCAAATTCAGATTCCAAATCTTGAATTTTGGGAATTTTAGTGCTTGATGGAAAATCCAAAACAAGGCCTGGTTTAAAAAAATTTATTTTACAAAAATTAAAAACAAGTAGTATTTACAAGCATTTTAAATAGCAGTTCTAAACCTCAACTCCTAATAATGGATTGTTTAAGCATGTTTAAAATGCAAGACAAAGTCTTAAAATTTTACATCTGCCCTATCCAAAAGGGTTTTTGGTTGGGTTTTTTTTTTTTTTTTAAGAAATGTCATTACAAAGCTGTTGGGAAAAAAAAAGATAGTGGAGTAGCTTGTGTTTTAAAAAGTCAGAATCCCAAGTTGTTCTTCCATCCTCTAACTACTTTTCAGATGTTTATAATGAAAAGAAATGGAGCCCTTTTGTCTGTTGTTAAGCATATAGTAAAATTAGGGGCTGGAGAAGGAAGGGGGAGAAGAGGAACAAATATTTATCCATCTGCTGAACTACTTGTGTTGCAAAGAGAAGAGTAACATTTGTAGGTTGTTGAAGAAAACTGAAATCAGAGTATTGGTCCAGTCCCCTGTCAAAGGTGAACCTTTAGGCCTCTTAATCTACTTTCAGAACAGTTTAATACCCTAAGAACTAAGCTGAGGCTCAGTATGGGTCAAACCTGTACCATACAGAATTAGAAACTAGGGAGAGCTGATCAAATCAGCTCCAGTAATATCCATTCCCACTGTTGTTAAAGCAAATCTCTGAATATTTTTAGCTGCAAGGATCATTTTAATGTCATCCATTCCCAAACCTCTGCAGTGATCAAAGGGAGCAATTTCCACAGACTACACAAAGATAAAATAAGAAAACATGAGGTGAAGCAGTCACCCTCACAACATGCAGAAGTTTTAAAATAAGCTTTATAAAGCACAATTTTCAAATTTGTGTGCATGTCTGTGTCCATTTTCACTGGATTTCCAGACCCTTAGCTCTACTGAACATTCTACTGTTAAGTCTTCCTTGCAGATTCTGTACAGTATAAAGAGGAAAAAACCAGAGGTATTCACAGTAGGTTCTGTCTTTTGCCCTTGGTATTAAAAAGATGGCAAACCACAAATGCTGGCATTAGGAATTCAGTCAACTCTCTTCTGCGTTTCAAATGAAGATGCAGCTCTTCAGCAAAACTACAGGCCTTCTGCAGACTGTAGATGTCTTTTGTTTGAGACACTATTAGGGAAAAAGGTTGAGGACAGCAGCTGCCAATACGGTAACCATGTTCTGCTGGGGGGTACCGCTTATCACGGCTGCATGTTGTTGATAATAGCCAAAATGCTCATTTTTTCTTGGGCCGAGTCCACATCTTCATTTTGTTTCTGAGCCACTCCTGTGCCAAGGCCATACAGCCGCCCACAATACTTCGCATCATCAATTGTATCCTCAAAAAACAACTGCAGATTTAAAAAAAAAAAAAAAAAACAAAACAGGTATTGTTTAATTGTGCCTCTAAATCAGAAAGCACCTCATGTTAATTAAACAGCTGATTTGAAGTCAGCCACCTCCAAGATGAAGTATGCAAATTAAAATAAGTACATGGAAGAAGAGTAAACAGAAGTCTGTGCCAATATCAACAATCCCTATTACTGACAGATTGAAGCCTGAAGGCCACAACACTCAAAAAAACAAACCAAACCAAACCACACATTGAGCACGTTGACATTTATGGATAGGAACTGGGGAAAGAACCATAAAGGAGAATACTGCAGTACCTCTTTCATTCTGAAGAATGCCATTCCCGTGAGAAGAGAGTCCGATCCCGCCTGATGCTGTCGTCCAATTCGCTGCAAATCCAGTTGATCTGCCACTTCTTGAAGGCCACCCTGCAATGAGCACAGAACAGATTTTATTTTGGAAGATCCACCTCTTACCAAAATTGCCATGCTTCTCCAAAACATGAGGGCAAACACTGGCTATGATGAATCGGTGAAGATTCCAGCAGTACACACACACCAGCTGTGAGTGAAACACGGTGGTAAATACTGTTGAAGAATGCAGAAATACTCTTCCAAATTTAGGTACCTTGCTTTCCTGCTGTGGATGCTTGAGATGACTATAGGTACATTCATAGTTTACGAATGCTGGACCTTTCCCTCCCTTTACTCAAACAAGGCTGTGATTCAGCAGATAAATTACTTCCAACCCTCTGAGTGTCTACCAGTTAATCAAGTCATGTAGTAGTTCATGTAAGAAGAAACACTCCACCTTGCATAGGGAAGATAAGCATGCTGAATTATAATTAGCCTCTGAAACTACTGATACACAAACCGGAAGGTTATGGGAATGTCCCCTATATGACACATATTGATAAGTCTAAAACTGGGGAGGCAGCATCTATTAGATACAAACTTAGCCATAGGTGCTTATGTGTGACTACTGGCTTTTATACACCTTCCAGTTTTAAGACATGATAATTGCAGCAGTTCTGTCACTCAGCTTACTGTACATTTACAGTGCTGATGCCCATCCATCGCTTGCTGGGGAGATACAAGTACCTTGAGGTTTTTGCAGCTCTTCATTAAGTACTTTACATCGTAGATAGATGGGAAGAAAAGGTTCAAGATATGGAAAAATTCATGTTCCTCTTCTGGTAACCTGGAATCTGTCAACAACTTCACCATGTAGCCAAAGTCATAACCACTGAAAACAAAAACATACAGAAACCAGATAAGCAGACAACACCTATATTTGGTACCCATATCTCATTTTTCACAAGAGTTTTACATGCTGTAGCTTTCAAACCCTAACGTTTTTTGACATTCATAAAACTTTGGATCAGAGGCAGAATTCATCCTGATCGTCCACGTCAGTACAGGACTTTGGAATGCTCCCCGGGTGCCTCCGCTAACCTCTTGTGGAAGCAGCTAAGCCACTGGGAAGAACATCCTTCCCCACACTGCAAGTTTCTGTCACTAGGGCTAATACAGAAAAGCAGGAAGCCCTTTATCTGTTGCCACCACCTCCTCCTCTCTCAAGTCCTTTCACTTGGACCAGAGGCTTTGTAATCAAGTTACTTGAAACACTACAAGAAAGGTATCTTAACTACACAGATTTCTTCCTCTACAGGGAAGGAAATACAAGACGGAAGTTGAGAACACTACCAACATTGTAAGGAAGAAGAAACAAAAAACATACTTTACTAATGCATGCAAGTTACTAAGTCCAGAAATCACATTTCAACTTGTTAATCACTTCCTCCATAGGGGAAGACTGTAACAGCGAAAGGATTTGCAAGCAACACATACACAAAATTCAGACCACAGTAAGTGCTGGTACAAAATGAAGTGCCAAGTGCCCTTACTTCTTGGCCTTCACATCTTTAAGCTTATTTAAGAATTGCAGAGCTGCCAATTCTCCTTCAAACCTGCATGTCTCCATGGACAAAAGCAGCAGTATTTCAATCAAAAAGAGATTTCTCACTTCACAGCATCAGCAACCACCCTGACGTACCTGTGGAAGGACAGCCATTTCACGCTGTCACTAAGGACGACCCCAGATGTCATAAGCAACTCGGCAAAATGCAGGGTATCGATCCCTTCTTCTTCATGCTTCTGGAACTGCAGCCCAGAGCTGGCAAGGAGGTCTATGGAATCCTGAGAGTACATGTCCTCCCTGAAGGAGAAAAGCAGCTTTGCACTCAAGGTGCTACGAACTCAGGCTCATTTTAAAAAAATTCTCCCCACACTCTATTTCAAAAATTGGAGTGACCAGTAGGCTGCCTATGGGTTCCACATTTGTGTCTCCAGAAAATCCAAATTGCATCAGTTTTAATACCACTACTGCAGCCTCCTACATCCATAACATTCTGTGATTGTAACTAGTTAATAATTCTGTTGCTAGTGCAAACTCCAAAGATTCCACCTCCATAGAACAGAACATTTTGAAAAATGTCACTTCTGCAAGGTTAAATGGCAGCACCAGAGATGAAAGCATGGAGAAACGGGGAGTTCTCCAAAATAGGAAGATGTGCAACTCTAAAGCACTGAGCATCATTCCTGTCTACATTTTTCTTTTTCACTTCACAGCACATGCCACCATATCATCATCTCCAGTTCCATCTCTGGGAGTAAACAAAATTGCATAATACTTGACTAAGGAAGGAAGACAAAGATGAGTGAGGATATGCTTGGTGGAGAGCTGAGCAGGAACCTGACTTCCACACTAGTTTGTTTCATTTGAGGGAGGGCGGGAGGGAAGGACGTGACCACACAGAGAGCAAAATTCATACCAAATATGATAATTGGAGTCAAATGAAGTGATCACACTGTGAAAACCGCTTCACTCTGATTTCAATACTTTTAAGAGGCTCACAACTTCGTGGAAGTAAATACTGCAACTTTTGGGTTCGAGAACTGTACGATCTGCACACACTAGCTACAAATCTTTGTAATGTTTTCCAGTGACAGTTCCATAAAAACACTGACTGATTTCCTATAAATGTGTCTTTGTGCCAGATAAACCCTCTCTTTATTTCCAGGCAGCTCTAGTGGCAATTATGCTGAGTTTGTCTTTACACTTACAGGGAAAGGGATAATGAAACTTGTTTAAACTGTAAGCCAGCATATTGCAGTACGGAGAAGACAAGAACTGCCACACTCCATTTAACAAGATTCATTCTCCTGAGCAGGTGTGACAATTACACCAACTTTTTTTTTAGATCCCAGTTTAAGTTTTGGCATGGATCTGTAAAGAGGTATTTTCCTTTTTGCTGAAAACAGCACATCCATTTATTTTTAGCAGAAAGAGATGGATTTTTACATATACATATATATGTAAAACGTATGAAGTTTCAGACACAAAATTATTGAGGATAGATAATATCAAGGGAATAAGTATTAAGGACAGGATTTTAGCATGGCTTTGACTTCCAGAAATACTGCGAACGCCTGTCATGCCAAAATAGGTTCCCACATAATCTGTGTTACAATCTAAATTTTTATGGCTCAGAATCACCCAGCGATGATGAAGATACAGACACCCGTTTGCCAAAGGAAAGCATCACTTCAGCAGAAAAGAACAGGCAATTTTCCCTAGCTCAAGAGACTCACGTAAGGTTGAATTTAAAGTTAAACTGCCAGGTGTTGATGCCGGAAGGATATTCTCCTTTCTCATTTGTGAAAGTCAGGCCCAGCTGGATAATCTTCAGAAGGTCAACATTACACCGAAGGAGCTGATACTGATAGTCTATGGAACTGCGGAATTCACCAATTGGCCTTACAACAACTCCAGGGAACTCTGTGTCCTAGGAGAGAAGGGAAAAATCTTATTTCACCACTTAAGTCTATGAAGAGTTCCACACTTGCAGGTCTCAGCACTGTATTCTGTGAATTCTTCTGCAAAAATCACTTTTTTTTTTTCTCCTTTTCCATATTCATACAGATTTTAATCTGCTACAAGTCAGACACTAAAAAAAAGCCCTACATAATTTAACTACTGCATTCATTTATTACAGGTATCTTTTATTTCAGTTTTGTTTCCTTCCAGTCATCCATACAAAGTCATCCAATATACACGACTGTATAATATAAACATCTCTTTCTCACAAAGGACTAACCCTCCCATTTTCCCTAAACCTCCTAAAATGGAATTTATTTATTCAGGGTTCTTTCATGTTCTAAATACAAGTTAAATTTAGCACTCTGACCATCTTCATTCCGTAGTCCAGATAGTGATAATCTTCGCCGTTTTTGAGGAACAGCCAATGCCACATTAACGAACACTACTGCCAATTAAAACAGACCTTAACAGCAGAGCAACCATCTACTAGATGAAAAACATTTTTACTTGGCCAGTGAGTGTGTGCTATCTCTGCTGAAATCCACACTTCCATACTATTTTTACTCTCAGATTAGGTCACGTTAACTTCTATTGACTAGACCGTATGCAAAACTTTTCATGAAGAATCCAGTCCTGTGTATCTGACAAAAGCTCTCCCTTGCCCAAGATATTTTTGTGTCCACTCTTACAGCACAGCCACTAAAACAGGTCATCAGCACACTGCCAGTAAGATCAAATAGAAGCAAGAAAGTTCATCTTCCATTGACATATGATAACAAAAAGTCATATTCACTTACACAACTGCATTCTACACTGAAATACGACACACTCTGCAGGGGCATGTTTTTTATGCCATGCTTTTATTAAGGACTTTTCATATCTTGAAGTTTAGCGTTCCTAAGCAAAGTTGGCATAACAAAGTTGGCAATATCGTAACTAAACCCAGTTATTTATGTACCTAACTGGCTCCTGCCAAGTAGAGAGACTTTTAAGAGCAGGAGGAGATTCTTCCCACCTGGAAGGAGATTCTGGTCATCTTAAGTAAAACTTTCTGAATACATTGTCATACCTACACCCAGAATATTTTTCTTCACTAAGAATCAACATCTGAACTCGTTAAAAAGGAGGCTGCCTAGCTGTCACTTGCAGACCTTTTGTCCTACAGGACCACGGCATCTTCCATGACCAGAAAAAGTATTCAAAGGACAAATACACCAGTGGAAAACTAAAGATTTAAACCCAGCTGTACATCTGTTTCATTTTTCTGTTGCACAAACTAATTATGAATAGCTGAATACTAAATGAGTTCAGGTTTTAATGTGGTCTCTCTCTTCCCCATCTTTAGTTCAGTCCATACTCAACGCTACACGTATTAAATTATGGAAAGTTTCTACTGAACTGCTTATTTTTCACCACTTCTAGATCCGTTTGACTAGGGTTAGGAGGAAATAATTTCTCTCTCAAGAATCAACTTATTCCCCTACCCAAAAAAAAAAACCACCCTTGACTAAGGCAATTAGGCCAAGTATGAAATATTTACCATTGCAATGTAGCTGTAACTTAGAACAATCTCTCGAATTTTTCTCATCTCTTCTTCCAGATTGTTCGCCCATACTTCACAGATCACCTGGCTGTTCTCTGCAAGGGCTGCTGGCATCTTGCAGGGACCACAGTTAAGACAGCTGATGTTGAATTCAGATGACAGCGTAGAATGGCAAGCTGCGTGATCTTATCAGTGTGCTGCATTAAACAGATAAATAAATAATGCTTTATATGAGGGAAGATCTACATATAAAACTCTGTTGGAGTCAGTCACACTTCCATTTTCAGCTTCAAATAGCCCATTTAAAGTTTACACAAAGTTACTTCTTGCTTTCATCGCCTCTTGTAAACATGCTGAATGAGAAGAAAATCTAGAGCCTCTGTTCCAGTTACAAGAGTGGATGCACAATTAACAGTCCAGTTATTTATGAAAAGAGTCATTCTCCCTGTCCTCCTTCTTCTCCTGGCATAAGCTCTGAAACTTTGGGCATCAGATGTACAAGCAGGGAATCTTCACATTTAATACTCAGCTACTGTGAAGCCTTTACCGACAGTAACAGAATGCGTTACAGACTACATTTATAGACACGAGCTTCTCTGATGTAATTCAGGGAACACTGAGCACGGTATTTCAGCTTACACTAACGGCAGCTTCAGCAGTGCTGCACCAGGATAAACCGCCGGCTGTTTACCATTTCCGGCAAGAACACGGGCAAAACGACGCCGGGTTTCTGCAAGCAGGGCTCAAGCGCTGCGACCGCCGGCCGGGCCCTGCGCGCCGTTACCCGGAGCTGCCTGCGGCGGTCGGAGGGACTTCACCCAGCCGCCACAGCTCCGCCGCCACGGGGGGTGTCCCCCCCTTCTCAGCCCACGACAAAGGCCCCGCTGCCTCAGGGCCGGGCCCATCCCGCCGCCGCCAGCCCCGCGCAGGGCCGGGGCCGCCCGGACGCGGCTCATCCCGATCGGGAAGCGGGAGGGCGCCGCCGACGTGCCGCCCCCTCCCCCCGCCCCTTTCCCCTCAGCCGGGGGGTCCCCACACAGCGGCCGGGGCCGCCCCGCCCGCACCTGCTCGGGCCGCCCGGCCGCTCCAGCCCTCAGTCCCCCCCGCCACTCCTCCGCTCCGGCGCTGCCCATCGCCTGCCCCGCCCCCACGCTACCTGCCCGGAAGCTGGGGCCGGGCCGCTCCCTGCACGCAGGCGCGATGCGGCCTCGGGGGGGCGGGACTTCCGGGCTGCTGCTGAGCTCTCGCGAGAGATATGGCCCGGCCGCCGGGGCGCGCGGCGGGGGGCGCTGCTGCGCGCGCCTGTCCGGCGGCCGCGCGCGCTCCCGCGGAGGGGAGGGGAGGGGGCGGAGCGAGGCGGGGCGCCACGCGGGGTCCGCGCGGAGTGCGCCTGCGCAAAGCCGCCGGCCTGGGATTGGGCTGTGTACACACACACACACTCCCCCCGGGCGGCTCATGGACTCGCCCGCCGCGCCCTGCTCTGGGAGCCGCGGGCGAGTCCAAAGTCCGCGGGCGGGGGGGAGAGATAAGGGAGTTAGTTAGGGGCCGGCTTCTCCCTGAGGAAACAGGGGCCTCGAGGCCGGGCGGCCATAGGCTCGGTGGAATTCCGGCATGCCGTCGTGGGAGCCCCCCAGCAACCCCGCAGCCGGGTCCCCCGGGACAGGCACAGTGCCAGGCGTCCCCCAAAGACATAGCGTCCAGCCCTCCCTCACCAAAGAGTGACGAACGGGTCACAGCAGAGAGCCAGGCTGCGGCCTCCGCCAGGCCTGGGCCGCTGCGAGGCACGAGGCTCCCCGCAGACACACAGGCCTTCGCTTGGCCTGGCCATGGGCGCGCTGGGCTGCGGAGCGGGGTGAGGGCAAACTGCTGCTTTCCTGACACGTGTTGCTTATACGTTGTAGTGCGTAGCAAGCTCATTACTTGAGGAAGGTCTGCCTTCTCCTGCTGAAGCTTAGAGGTCGTCATTGAAGTACCTGCTGTGTCTGCAAACTTTTAGGCTGACTTCTCCTTTTCCAGAAATGCTATTTAAATTGCATTAGCAACAGACGTTTGTATCCAGTAAAGCAGCATAATGTAACTCTCAGTGTAACATAGCTGCCAACACTTGCTTTGCTGGCTGATGCTGACTGCAGATACTGAATTTATTTGGAAGCTTGTCTACTAAGAATTAAGCTTAGATAGTATTTCTTTTAGATTGCCTTCTGGACAGGGTTGCATCTGTTATAAAATACTGCAGTTCTAGTACTGCTACAGAGTTGTTACCTGCGCACCATTTGGGAGTCTCACTGGATCTGGGCTACTTGCCTACCATTTGGTTACAGGTATCTGGAAAAACAAATCTGGGTATCTTTGACACTTAAGACATAGTTCGGTGTCTCAGGATTAATGTTCATAACTCAGCAGAAACAACTTTTAGAAAAGGAGAGGTTTTTCTGAGTACTGCTCTCTATCAAGTGAACTTGGTGCTGTCAGCATCTTATGACATCCCATTATTGAACGTTATTTTGATTCAAAGTTTATTTTCATAGATGATAGATAGTTACCATTTTGCCTTCTCAGCTCTGCCGTCTCTTGTGTTGCATAATTTATATATTATGCAATATGCTAGGTTGGCAGAAAGTAATCACCTTCCTTCCCATGGTCACTTGAGTTTGGGATTTTGTGCAAGAAAACATACATTGTTAGCAGGTAAATATATCAGGTTGGATTACAGCACTCTGTAAATATAAGGTTAGAAATTTTTTTTTCCTAAAGAGTTCAAAGTAAAATGCATATGTCATTTTTCTGGTTCATAAATCCAGTGCATGAAGGTACGTTGAATCCAGGGAAAAAGAGAGGATGAATCTTCTCAGGACACCAAAAATACGTGTGCCTTGCTACTCTAATAAAAATGTATTGCAGGAAATAATCACTTGTGATATATTATGCTTGTAAAGTTTAACAGTTTGAATGTAGTTTAAAAAAAAAAAAGCTATTCAAGGATGTTTACAAACATTAGTGGTAAGAGCTGGAAACATGTTTTGCTTAAGGAGATCAGAATTTGGGTTTTTGATCATGGCTAATAAAGATGAAGAACCACTGGAAAAGGCACCCTGCTCTTTAAAAAAGTCTCATTGTTCTCATATTTGGAAGTTAACAAACTTTCTTCTGGGTCCAGCATTCCAAAGAAGGTTCTTGAAGAGTCCTCACACCCTCTATACGGTTCTGTTAAGACCACAGTAACAAAACAGTTTGTGTAGACCTGCTACATCATAAGGTGGAATAAAGAGCTTCAGCTCAACATTTTCACGTAAGTCATCTTGAGCTCTATGTCCTGGATCGTGCCCTGTTGAAATGGTTGCACGTTTCCTTTAGAGCTTGGTACCACCACCACAAGTGGTAGAAAACTTACTTATGGAAATCTTAAAACATGAATTGAGAGTTAAAAGATGCAACTGTTGCTGAACGTGTTTGAACTGTAACAGCAAGGCCATCATTTACCTTTTCCTAACCCTTCCATTGCCCCACAGATGTTTCCAAAGTGTACCACCGCAGTACTAGGTGGTGGCACACGTGTGCCCTGGCAGGTGGCTGGAAATATGCAGGAAATATTCAGAATGCAGGTAATTATTGATTAGGTGACGTGCGCTAAGTTCAGATTCCTCTTCAACATTAGAGGAAATATCAGTGTGGGTTTGTGCAATCCTGAAGGCTAATTCATAGTTTTTCTCCTAAGGTTTTTTTTTCAAACAGCGAAAGAAACAGTGACTATTACAAAAACTGTGGGGAGTGAACAAAGAGAAGTTATTTTATGAAGTGTCTGATCAAAACGCCTTTCTGCTAAGATGAAATCAGGCTTCTTACATGCCTCAGCAAAGATTGCACAAACACTGGAGTGTCCATGGTGAGCACACCAGTGCAGGGCACAGGCTAGCCAACAGAGAGAAGCCACTTCTAGATTACTGCCAGCCAGCGCTAGACACAGACTTGAGGCAGAAGGTAAATTATATTTACATCCTTATGACTAACATGCTGAGCTGTCTGTTGCTGTTGGGTATAAATATTTCAGAGATAACCTGTGTCAGAATTGAACTGTGGTTAAAAAGAAACACTGAGGACTGTGAAATTCACTGGCTTATCACCTGGTTTTGGCTAATGGGTGAACAGTCCTCCCAGTGCAAGCCCCAGTCCAAATAAAGATCAGCTCAGGACAGCACTCGTATAGACTCCTCTCTTGAAATGCCAGTTTTCACTTCCTCCTCTGCATGTGTGTAAATAATTTGAAGGAATCGCATTCCTCCCTGTTGAGCCTGCTGTCTTTGATAAATAACAATTAGTAGCAAGAGCTAAGGATTATAGACTTTTTCCCCAATAGGAAATAGTTTGGATTAGTCAAGAGAAAGTGTCAATGAAAACAGTAACACAGCCTTAAATCTGAAATGAAGCCACAGTGAATGTTTATTGCACTAAGAGGACAAACAGCGTGAGGTTGGGAGGGGAGTCCTGGCAATACTCTTCTTCCAGAAAAAAGTTAATTGATAAAAATAAAGATGCAGTAGTAGGTACAAGAAACCAGGCGCAGACAATGAGGCACCACTATTATCCACGATTGCAGATCTCTCTGCAGCTCTAGCTGCTGCCAGCTTGAGATGTTGCTTACCAGACAAGAGCGTGTGTTGCTTCACCTGTGAACGACCATATATACTGTGAGGCAGAGGTTTTTCCTCATGTGGAAATATAAATCTGGGAAGTTATGGCGAGTAACTCCCTCAATTCTCAGAGCTCAGTCCATAATAGGGCACTGTCTATTAGGTAAGCAACATAGATTGGGGCCACATTTGCATAATAATGACCAACGTTACTGCAAATCACATCTTGCTCTCCGCAATACCATAATTACAGACTTTATGGTCTGTAAACAGCATATTTAAAGACAACTGAGCCCAAGCACATTCTAACCTATTTGCATCTTGTCCTTACAGATGGAACAAATACCTGTAACTGGTTGAGGACGCTGTGTAGCAACAGTGTTGGTGTAATTTATAGACTTAGTACAACACAGTGAAAACTGGACTGCTGTTTTTTTACCAAATTCCACAGTAACCCTGACTGCTTTTAACAAATACACCTTTGACCCATTCACTTGCACTGGCACTAGCTATTTTGTACTCAAAACATGAGTTGGTGCATTATAAAAACTACTTACCTTTAAGGTGTAGGTGGCTTTTTATTCTCAGATACAGCCGTTAACTCTTGATGAAAAACTCTTACCTGCAGAGATGTATTCCAGGCGCTTGACTGAGTGACAGCATGCGCATATGCACAGGGAACTCTGCCAGTACTAACAGTGACATGGCACTGGCTTCACATGACTTGTCTGGGAGGGGACGGCCAGCTCCTGCTTGGAAACACACCCCCCTCGCCTTGCCCAAACCCTCATAAAGTTTCCACAGCAGTAGTGAAAGGTGAGGAGTTGAACTCTGGGCTCTGAATAGACACAAAGGACCTCTCCTAGACTACCATCAGCAGGAGGTGAGCACAGAACGGGCAGCCAGAGTTCAGGGGTGTAGCAGCTTGAAAAGATTAAGCACAGAATGGGCAGCCAGAGTTCAGGGGTGTAGCAGCTTGAAAAGATGATAGAAACTTTGAGGAAATCATTAAAAGGCAATGTCATGTGTCTGTGTAAAGTACGACTGTAAGCTTTTTTAGGAACTGTGGTTGCCTTCAGATCTGTGCAGTGCTTGGCACAGTAGGACATCCCCCAAACACGACATCTACTCCTGTGTCTGTCCAAATAGCGTGGCTGATATGCAACTTTCTGGGTGACCAGGTAAGTTGTCCTTATGTCTTCCTTTCTATACGTTCTATACTTTCATGGATAGTCGTAGCCTTTCTTCTCTCAGACGCAGTTGTTTTCCACTGTCTGTGCACTGTAAAGGTTGATTCCAGAGAAGTAAGGTCTACAACAGAAGATTCAAGCAGGAGGGAGAAAGGAATACTGAGGAACAGTGGTAGGCAGCTGGTCCGTCACAGCAGACGTACCCTGTTCCTCAGCTGTGCCTGTCAGCAGCAGGGCTCTGCCTGGTGTCGGAACAAGGATGCAATGCTGGGTACAACGCTGGGTGCCAAACAAGGAGAAGCGGGCACTGTGCAGCCTCATCTTGGGACTGTCTGAGCAGCAGAAAGGTTAGGGGACAGCAGGGATGGGACACAAATAAGAATGTAAACGTTGAAACAGATGTAAAAAAATACAGCAGTTCTTTCCTTTTCAGGTTATGTTGAGCATTTTAAAACATGACTCAGACAAACTAGCTTTTTCTGATACCTGAAGTGGAAAATTTGGTGAAAACAGATCTGTGACTTAATGAACAGTTACTGGACAAATGATGAAGTACATGGGAAAAATAATTTTTAAAAAAGTATTAGAATTCTTTATTGACTAGTGTATGTTTCCCCTTTAATGTCAAGAGACTGACTGGAAAAACAATTACTTTTACTTCAGGCTTGTGAATTTGGTTTGGATCAAATTCTGTGTTAACTAATTTGAAATAACTAAAAAGGAACTTCTTTTTAAACAGCACCATTTCTAGCTAATATTTGGAAATAGCTGCAGGCAGCCGGGATCTTCACTGGTTGCTTTGGGGCTGTATAACATGCCAACATGAGATCAGTGCCAAGCAGTTGAATGGCTTTTTTGTTTGCTGAAACAGCCATGGTTACACGAATGCTTTTTTAATGTATTTGGTGTATTCTGAATCAGAAGAGATGTTAGCCGACAAAAAAGAGTAGGTAATGAGATGTTGGGGAAAACCTAATCCATCAAAATTTATCTTGTTTTAGTGTAAATAATGTAAAATTTTGTCCTGTAAATGTGACAATAAAGGTAGTATAGTGAGATTTTTTGGGGAGAGGGAGGGTAAGCAGGCATGGCAGTACTGTTTTGAACTTCTTATGATGGAAGCAAGCAAGAATTCTATCATAATTGGATTATATTAAAAGGACTACTACTAGAAACGTGATTATAATTTTAACTCTTGCCTCTTGAGACTCAATCAAGCAATGGCTTTCTCCTCCTAAAAACTCAAAGCAGTCACATTTTCTACTGTACTCTGCTTTCTAGCTCTTTGCATGCAAGGATTGAGCAGGGTTTGACACAGGACTGCTGTATAGAGGAACCATTCTGGAGCATCAGCCTTCCAGCAAGCAGCTAACTGAGATACCCCATTTATGTGTGCCTCTCGGAGATCTAATGTTGTCTACTACGAGGTCAGAGTAGAATAATCTCTTTAACCACAGAAAACTATGGCCAACACTGTTTACTGCACTGTCCCATATTGCTGTTTTCAGCTCCCTACTGGGTAGTCGTAGAGAAGACAGGGAAGTGCACAACAAAAGGGCAAGGGGTATGAGTTATAACAAGGGAAATTCTGATTAGGTACTAGTGGGGAAAAAAAATTACAGTGAAGGTAGTCAAATTCTGGAAAAGATTTCCCAGAGAAGCTGTGGAATCTCCCTCCATGAAGATACTCAAAACTGTTCAAGGCTCCTAACAACCTGCTAAGAAAGCTGGAATGGAGGAAAGCCTCAGAACGGAATGGATTATTCAAGCTTGACATATTGCAAGTATTAGTAGTGTTTTCTTGGAGACAGTGGGCACACCTGCCCTGAGAGGACCTGTGTGACAAGATGGGCATATAGTGCATGTTACGTAATAAAAAATGCATCATTTTGATCAGAAGGTCTTTTGGAAATGATGATAAGATCAATTTGTCCTGTGGCAAGTTACTTACACTCTTCTATTCAGGCTAGCAGGTTATTTGAGATTAGTTACAGGTATTCTTCATCAGATAGATATGTTAGAGTTCAACTATATTTTTTCAGTAAGGTTGTGGTTGGTAAACTTGATATATCAGAGGAAAAAAAACGTATGGAAGATCTCGTAGACTGACTTTAGTAGCTCACAAAGTCTAGAGTGAGGAGCTGTAGATCTGGGGAAAGACAAGAAGTCCTAGGATGCTGTGACTTCCTTAACACATTCTCATTTTAAGCAATAGCACCTTAGGGCACCTCTCACACTACTGGTTTTGGCCAAGGGAGACAAAGTTAACTTGTTTATTTTTTTTAAGGCTGCTACCAAAAGTTAGCATTTCCCATAGGAGTACATACAGCCCTAGTGTCGAAACAGAGGGATGGGAGTTCAGGCTCATGGTTTCAAGTTTCAAATCACTTTTTGCCTGATTTTTTTTTTCTTCTCAGAACCAGTTAACATCAGTTTCTTCCAGTAAAGTATGTAGTTTGGGGGTCTGGCCTTGTCCTTTTCTGTCCATGAGTAAGCAGGAACCCAAGCAGGAAGAAGGTGTCCAACTTTTCTGACTCGCATACTAACATGTAGCATAGAGAAATAGAGCTGGAAACACCTGTAAATAAACAGAGTTTCATTTATA